>NW_028232048.1:0-155000 GCF_054491065.1 Syngnathus leptorhynchus
AGAGCTCCATAGCACAATAGCTCCATACCTCCAGAGCTCCAGGGCTCCATAGCTCCATACCTCCAGAGCTCCATACCTCCAGAGCTCCATACCTCCAGAGCTCCATAGCACCAGAGCTCCATAGCTCCATAGCACCAGAGCTCCATAGCACCAGAGCTCCATAGCACCAGAGCTCCATAGCTCCATAGCACCAGAGCTCCATAGCTCCATAGCACCAGAGCTCCATACTTCCAGAGCTCCATAGCTCCATAGCTCCATAGCACCAGAGCTCCATAGCTCCATAGCACCAGAGCTCCATAGCTCCATAGCACCAGAGCTCCATACTTCCATAGCTCCATAGCTCCATACCTCCAGAGCTCCATAGCTCCATAGCTCCATACCTCCAGAGCTCCATAGCTCCAGAGCTCCATAGCTCCATAGCTCCATAGCACCAGAGCTCCATAGCTCCATAGCACCAGAGCTCCATACTTCCATAGCTCCAGGGCTCCATAGCTCCAGGGCTCCATACCTCCAGAGCTCCATAGCTCCATACTTCCAGAGCTCCATAGCTCCATACTTCCATAGCTCCATACTTCCATACCTCCATAGCTCCATACTTCCATAGCACCAGAGCTCCATACTTCCATAGCACCAGAGCTCCATACCTCCAGAGCTCCAGAGCTCCAGCCTGGGTGGCTGGTGGCTCCATAGCTCCATACTTCCATAGCTCTAAGTCAGAGAGTTGGCGAAAATTGCACTAAGTGCGAAAGCCCATTCATTTACAACGGCGTGTCCACAAGGCGGCGACATTTCCCCGTTACCGGTGGCTGCGCGGCGGGTGAGTGACAGAGCTTATCCGAGCGGCTGGAACTCTGCGCCGGCGTGGTCGAGCGTGAGGCCTCGGCCCTTTGGCTGCCTGGTACCTAAAACACTTCCATTGATCCAGCCACGGAGGGTGCTGGCTGGTGGGTCCATACCTCCATAGCTCCATAGCACCAGAGCTCCATAGCTCCATAGCACCAGAGCTCCATGGCTTCAGAGCTCCATAGCACATAGCTCCATAGCTCCATAGCACCAGAGCTCCATAGCTCCATAGCACCAGAGCTCCATAGCTCCATAGCACCAGAGCTCCATACTTCCATAGCTCCATAGCTCCATACCTCCAGAGCTCCATAGCTCCATAGCTCCATACCTCCAGAGCTCCAGAGCTCCATAGCTCCATAGCTCCATAGCACCAGAGCTCCATAGCTCCATAGCACCAGAGCTCCATACTTCCATAGCTCCAGGGCTCCATAGCTCCAGGGCTCCATACCTCCAGAGCTCCATAGCTCCATACTTCCAGAGCTCCATAGCTCCATACTTCCATAGCTCCATACTTCCATACCTCCATAGCTCCATACTTCCATAGCACCAGAGCTCCATACTTCCATAGCACCAGAGCTCCATACCTCCAGAGCTCCAGAGCTCCAGCCTGGGTGGCTGGTGGCTCCATAGCTCCATACTTCCATAGCTCTAAGTCAGAGAGTTGGCGAAAATTGCACTAAGTGCGAAAGCCCATTCATTTACAACGGCGTGTCCACAAGGCGGCGACATTTCCCCGTTACCGGTGGCTGCGCGGCGGGTGAGTGACAGAGCTTATCCGAGCGGCTGGAACTCTGCGCCGGCGTGGTCGAGCGTGAGGCCTCGGCCCTTTGGCTGCCTGGTACCTAAAACACTTCCATTGATCCAGCCACGGAGGGTGCTGGCTGGTGGCTCCATACCTCCATAGCTCCATAGCACCAGAGCTCCATAGCTCCATAGCACCAGAGCTCCATGGCTTCAGAGCTCCATAGCACCATAGCTCCATACCTCCAGAGCTCCAGGGCTCCATAGCTCCATACCTCCAGAGCTCCATACCTCCAGAGCTCCATACCTCCAGAGCTCCATAGCACCAGAGCTCCATGGCTTCAGAGCTCCATAGCACCATAGCTCCATACCTCCAGAGCTCCAGGGCTCCATAGCTCCATACCTCCAGAGCTCCATACCTCCAGAGCTCCATACCTCCAGAGCTCCATAGCACCAGAGCTCCATGGCTTCAGAGCTCCATAGCACCATAGCTCCATACCTCCAGAGCTCCAGGGCTCCATAGCTCCATACCTCCAGAGCTCCATACCTCCAGAGCTCCATACCTCCAGAGCTCCATAGCACCAGAGCTCCATGGCTTCAGAGCTCCATAGCACCATAGCTCCATACCTCCAGAGCTCCAGGGCTCCATAGCTCCATACCTCCAGAGCTCCATACCTCCAGAGCTCCATACCTCCAGAGCTCCAGAGCTCCATAGCACCAGAGCTCCATGGCTTCAGAGCTCCATAGCACCATAGCTCCATACCTCCAGAGCTCCAGGGCTCCATAGCTCCATACCTCCAGAGCTCCATACCTCCAGAGCTCCAGAGCTCCATAGCACCAGAGCTCCATGGCTTCAGAGCTCCATAGCACCATAGCTCCATACCTCCAGAGCTCCAGGGCTCCATAGCTCCATACCTCCAGAGCTCCATACCTCCAGAGCTCCAGAGCTCCATAGCACCAGAGCTCCATGGCTTCAGAGCTCCATAGCACCATAGCTCCATACCTCCAGAGCTCCAGGGCTCCAAAGCTCCATACCTCCAGAGCTCCATACCTCCAGAGCTCCATACCTCCAGAGCTCCATAGCTCCATAGCACCAGAGCTCCAGAGCTCCATAGCACCAGAGCTCCATAGCACCAGAGCTCCATAGCACCAGAGCTCCATAGCTCCATAGCACCAGAGCTCCATAGCTCCATAGCACCAGAGCTCCATAGCTCCATAGCACCAGAGCTCCATACTTCCAGAGCTCCATAGCTCCATAGCTCCATAGCACCAGAGCTCCATAGCTCCATAGCACCAGAGCTCCATAGCTCCATAGCACCAGAGCTCCATACTTCCATAGCTCCATAGCTCCATACCTCCAGAGCTCCATAGCTCCATAGCTCCATACCTCCAGAGCTCCATAGCTCCAGAGCTCCATAGCTCCATAGCACCAGAGCTCCATAGCTCCATAGCACCAGAGCTCCATACTTCCATAGCTCCAGGGCTCCATAGCTCCAGGGCTCCATAGCTCCATACCTCCAGAGCTCCATAGCTCCATACTTCCAGAGCTCCATAGCTCCATAGCACCAGAGCTCCATAGCTCCATAGCACCAGAGCTCCATAGCTCCATAGCACCAGAGCTCCATAGCTCCATAGCACCAGAGCTCCATAGCTCCATAGCTCCAGGGCTCCATAGCTCCATAGCTCCAGGGCTCCATAGCTCCATAGCTCCAGGGCTCCATAGCTCCATAGCTCCATACCTCCAGAGCTCCATACCTCCAGAGCTCCATACCTCCATAGCACCAGAGCTCCATAGCTCCAGGGCTCCAGGGCTCCATAGCTCCATACCTCCAGAGCTCCATAGCTCCATACTTCCAGAGTTCCATAGCTCCATAGCTCCATACTTCCATAGCTCCATAGCTCCATACTTCCATAGCACCTGAGCTCCATACCTCCAGAGCTCCATAGCTCCAGCCTGGGTGGCTGGTGGCTCCATAGCTCCATACTTCCATAGCTCTAAGTCAGAGAGTTGGCGAAAATTGCACTAAGTGCGAAAGCCCATTCATTTACAACGGCGTGTCCGCCAGGCGGCGACATTTCCCCGTTACCGGTGGCTGCGCGGCGGGTGAGTGACAGAGCTTATCCGAGCGGCTGGAACTCTGCGCCGGCGTGGTCGAGCGTGAGGCCTCGGCCCTTTGGCTGCCTGGTACCTAAAACACTTCCATTGATCCAGCCACGGAGGGTGCTGGCTGGTGGCTCCATACCTCCATAGCTCCATAGCACCAGAGCTCCATAGCTCCATAGCACCAGAGCTCCATGGCTTCAGAGCTCCATAGCACCATAGCTCCATACCTCCAGAGCTCCAGGGCTCCAAAGCTCCATACCTCCAGAGCTCCATACCTCCAGAGCTCCATACCTCCAGAGCTCCATAGCTCCATAGCACCAGAGCTCCATAGCTCCATAGCACCAGAGCTCCATAGCACCATAGCTCCATAGCACCAGAGCTCCATAGCTCCATAGCACCAGAGCTCCATAGCTCCATAGCACCAGAGCTCCATAGCTCCATAGCACCAGAGCTCCATACTTCCAGAGCTCCATAGCTCCATAGCTCCATAGCACCAGAGCTCCATAGCTCCATAGCACCAGAGCTCCATAGCTCCATAGCACCAGAGCTCCATACTTCCATAGCTCCATAGCTCCATACCTCCAGAGCTCCAGAGCTCCATAGTTCCATACCTCCAGAGCTCCATAGCTCCAGAGCTCCATAGCTCCATAGCACCAGAGCTCCATAGCTCCATAGCACCAGAGCTCCATACTTCCATAGCTCCAGGGCTCCATAGCTCCAGGGCTCCATAGCTCCATACCTCCAGAGCTCCATAGCTCCATACCTCCAGAGCTCCATAGCTCCATACTTCCAGAGCTCCATAGCTCCATAGCACCAGAGCTCCATAGCTCCATAGCACCAGAGCTCCATAGCTCCATAGCACCAGAGCTCCATAGCTCCATAGCACCAGAGCTCCATAGCTCCATAGCTCCAGGGCTCCATAGCTCCATAGCTCCAGGGCTCCATAGCTCCATAGCTCCAGGGCTCCATAGCTCCAGGGCTCCAGGGCTCCATAGCTCCATACCTCCAGAGCTCCATAGCTCCATACTTCCAGAGCTCCATAGCTCCATAGCTCCATACTTCCATAGCTCCATAGCTCCATACTTCCATAGCACCAGAGCTCCATACCTCCAGAGCTCCAGGGCTCCATAGCTCCATACCTCCAGATCTCCATACCTCCAGAGCTCCATACCTCCAGAGCTCCAGAGCTCCATAGCACCAGAGCTCCATGGCTTCAGAGCTCCATAGCACCATAGCTCCATACCTCCAGAGCTCCAGGGCTCCATAGCTCCATACCTCCAGAGCTCCATACCTCCAGAGCTCCAGAGCTCCATAGCACCAGAGCTCCATGGCTTCAGAGCTCCATAGCACCATAGCTCCATACCTCCAGAGCTCCAGGGCTCCATAGCTCCATACCTCCATAGCTCCATAGCACCAGAGCTCCATAGCTCCATAGCACCAGAGCTCCATGGCTTCAGAGCTCCATAGCACCATAGCTCCATACCTCCAGAGCTCCAGGGCTCCAAAGCTCCATACCTCCAGAGCTCCATACCTCCAGAGCTCCATACCTCCAGAGCTCCATAGCTCCATAGCACCAGAGCTCCATAGCTCCATAGCACCAGAGCTCCATAGCACCATAGCTCCATAGCACCAGAGCTCCATAGCTCCATAGCACCAGAGCTCCATAGCTCCATAGCACCAGAGCTCCATAGCTCCATAGCACCAGAGCTCCATACTTCCAGAGCTCCATAGCTCCATAGCTCCATAGCTCCATAGCACCAGAGCTCCATAGCTCCATAGCACCAGAGCTCCATAGCTCCATAGCACCAGAGCTCCATACTTCCATAGCTCCATAGCTCCATACCTCCAGAGCTCCATAGCTCCATACCTCCAGAGCTCCATAGCTCCAGAGCTCCATAGCTCCATAGCACCAGAGCTCCATAGCTCCATAGCACCAGAGCTCCATACTTCCATAGCTCCAGGGCTCCATAGCTCCAGGGCTCCATAGCTCCATACTTCCAGAGCTCCATAGCTCCATACCTCCAGAGCTCCATAGCTCCATACTTCCAGAGCTCCATAGCTCCATAGCACCAGAGCTCCATAGCTCCATAGCACCAGAGCTCCATAGCTCCATAGCACCAGAGCTCCATAGCTCCATAGCACCAGAGCTCCATAGCTCCATAGCTCCAGGGCTCCATAGCTCCATAGCTCCAGGGCTCCATAGCTCCATAGCTCCAGGGCTCCATAGCTCCAGGGCTCCAGGGCTCCATAGCTCCATACCTCCAGAGCTCCATAGCTCCATACTTCCAGAGCTCCATAGCTCCATAGCTCCATACTTCCATAGCTCCATAGCTCCATACTTCCATAGCACCAGAGCTCCATACCTCCAGAGCTCCATAGCTCCAGCCTGGGTGGCTGGTGGCTCCATAGCTCCATACTTCCATAGCTCCAGTCAGAGAGTTGGCGAAAATTGCACTAAGTGCGAAAGCCCATTCATTTACAACGGCGTGTCCACAAGGCGGCGACATTTCCCCGTTACCGGTGGCTGCGCGGCGGGTGAGTGACAGAGCTTATCCGAGCGGCTGGAACTCTGCGCCGGCGTGGTCGAGCGTGAGGCCTCGGCCCTTTGGCTGCCTGGTACCTAAAACACTTCCATTGATCCAGCCACGGAGGGTGCTGGCTGGTGGCTCCATACCTCCATAGCTCCATAGCACCAGAGCTCCATAGCTCCATAGCACCAGAGCTCCATGGCTTCAGAGCTCCATAGCACCATAGCTCCATACCTCCAGAGCTCCAGGGCTCCATAGCTCCATACCTCCAGAGCTCCATACCTCCAGAGCTCCATACCTCCAGAGCTCCATAGCACCAGAGCTCCATGGCTTCAGAGCTCCATAGCACCATAGCTCCATACCTCCAGAGCTCCAGGGCTCCATAGCTCCATACCTCCAGAGCTCCATACCTCCAGAGCTCCATACCTCCAGAGCTCCATAGCACCAGAGCTCCATGGCTTCAGAGCTCCATAGCACCATAGCTCCATACCTCCAGAGCTCCAGGGCTCCATAGCTCCATACCTCCAGAGCTCCATACCTCCAGAGCTCCATACCTCCAGAGCTCCAGAGCTCCATAGCACCAGAGCTCCATGGCTTCAGAGCTCCATAGCACCATAGCTCCATACCTCCAGAGCTCCAGGGCTCCATAGCTCCATACCTCCAGAGCTCCATACCTCCAGAGCTCCAGAGCTCCATAGCACCAGAGCTCCATGGCTTCAGAGCTCCATAGCACCATAGCTCCATACCTCCAGAGCTCCAGGGCTCCATAGCTCCATACCTCCAGAGCTCCATACCTCCAGAGCTCCATACCTCCAGAGCTCCATAGCTCCATAGCACCAGAGCTCCATAGCTCCATAGCACCAGAGCTCCATAGCACCAGAGCTCCATAGCACCAGAGCTCCATAGCTCCATAGCACCAGAGCTCCATAGCTCCATAGCACCAGAGCTCCATAGCTCCATAGCACCAGAGCTCCATACTTCCAGAGCTCCATAGCTCCATAGCTCCATAGCACCAGAGCTCCATAGCTCCATAGCACCAGAGCTCCATGGCTTCAGAGCTCCATAGCACCATAGCTCCATACCTCCAGAGCTCCAGGGCTCCATAGCTCCATACCTCCAGAGCTCCATACCTCCAGAGCTCCATACCTCCAGAGCTCCATAGCACCAGAGCTCCATAGCTCCATAGCACCAGAGCTCCATAGCACCAGAGCTCCATAGCACCAGAGCTCCATAGCTCCATAGCACCAGAGCTCCATAGCTCCATAGCACCAGAGCTCCATACTTCCAGAGCTCCATAGCTCCATAGCTCCATAGCACCAGAGCTCCATAGCTCCATAGCACCAGAGCTCCATAGCTCCATAGCACCAGAGCTCCATACTTCCATAGCTCCATAGCTCCATACCTCCAGAGCTCCATAGCTCCATAGCTCCATACCTCCAGAGCTCCATAGCTCCAGAGCTCCATAGCTCCATAGCTCCATAGCACCAGAGCTCCATAGCTCCATAGCACCAGAGCTCCATACTTCCATAGCTCCAGGGCTCCATAGCTCCAGGGCTCCATACCTCCAGAGCTCCATAGCTCCATACTTCCAGAGCTCCATAGCTCCATACTTCCATAGCTCCATACTTCCATACCTCCATAGCTCCATACTTCCATAGCACCAGAGCTCCATACTTCCATAGCACCAGAGCTCCATACCTCCAGAGCTCCAGAGCTCCAGCCTGGGTGGCTGGTGGCTCCATAGCTCCATACTTCCATAGCTCTAAGTCAGAGAGTTGGCGAAAATTGCACTAAGTGCGAAAGCCCATTCATTTACAACGGCGTGTCCACAAGGCGGCGACATTTCCCCGTTACCGGTGGCTGCGCGGCGGGTGAGTGACAGAGCTTATCCGAGCGGCTGGAACTCTGCGCCGGCGTGGTCGAGCGTGAGGCCTCGGCCCTTTGGCTGCCTGGTACCTAAAACACTTCCATTGATCCAGCCACGGAGGGTGCTGGCTGGTGGCTCCATACCTCCATAGCTCCATAGCACCAGAGCTCCATAGCTCCATAGCACCAGAGCTCCATGGCTTCAGAGCTCCATAGCACCATAGCTCCATACCTCCAGAGCTCCAGGGCTCCATAGCTCCATACCTCCAGAGCTCCATACCTCCAGAGCTCCATACCTCCAGAGCTCCATAGCACCAGAGCTCCATGGCTTCAGAGCTCCATAGCACCATAGCTCCATACCTCCAGAGCTCCAGGGCTCCATAGCTCCATACCTCCAGAGCTCCATACCTCCAGAGCTCCATACCTCCAGAGCTCCAGAGCTCCATAGCACCAGAGCTCCATGGCTTCAGAGCTCCATAGCACCATAGCTCCATACCTCCAGAGCTCCAGGGCTCCATAGCTCCATACCTCCAGAGCTCCATACCTCCAGAGCTCCAGAGCTCCATAGCACCAGAGCTCCATGGCTTCAGAGCTCCATAGCACCATAGCTCCATACCTCCAGAGCTCCAGGGCTCCATAGCTCCATACCTCCAGAGCTCCATACCTCCAGAGCTCCAGAGCTCCATAGCACCAGAGCTCCATGGCTTCAGAGCTCCATAGCACCATAGCTCCATACCTCCAGAGCTCCAGGGCTCCAAAGCTCCATACCTCCAGAGCTCCATACCTCCAGAGCTCCATACCTCCAGAGCTCCATAGCTCCATAGCACCAGAGCTCCATAGCTCCATAGCACCAGAGCTCCATAGCACCAGAGCTCCATAGCACCAGAGCTCCATAGCTCCATAGCACCAGAGCTCCATAGCTCCATAGCACCAGAGCTCCATAGCTCCATAGCACCAGAGCTCCATACTTCCAGAGCTCCATAGCTCCATAGCTCCATAGCACCAGAGCTCCATAGCTCCATAGCACCAGAGCTCCATAGCTCCATAGCACCAGAGCTCCATACTTCCATAGCTCCATAGCTCCATACCTCCAGAGCTCCATAGCTCCATAGCTCCATACCTCCAGAGCTCCATAGCTCCAGAGCTCCATAGCTCCATAGCACCAGAGCTCCATAGCTCCATAGCACCAGAGCTCCATACTTCCATAGCTCCAGGGCTCCATAGCTCCATACCTCCAGAGCTCCATAGCTCCATACTTCCAGAGCTCCATAGCTCCATAGCACCAGAGCTCCATAGCTCCATAGCACCAGAGCTCCATAGCTCCATAGCACCAGAGCTCCATAGCTCCATAGCACCAGAGCTCCATAGCTCCATAGCTCCAGGGCTCCATAGCTCCATAGCTCCAGGGCTCCATAGCTCCATAGCTCCAGGGCTCCATAGCTCCATAGCTCCATACCTCCAGAGCTCCATACCTCCAGAGCTCCATACCTCCATAGCACCAGAGCTCCATAGCTCCAGGGCTCCAGGGCTCCATAGCTCCATACCTCCAGAGCTCCATAGCTCCATACTTCCAGAGCTCCATAGCTCCATAGCTCCATACTTCCATAGCTCCATAGCTCCATACTTCCATAGCACCTGAGCTCCATACCTCCAGAGCTCCATAGCTCCAGCCTGGGTGGCTGGTGGCTCCATAGCTCCATACTTCCATAGCTCTAAGTCAGAGAGTTGGCGAAAATTGCACTAAGTGCGAAAGCCCATTCATTTACAACGGCGTGTCCGCCAGGCGGCGACATTTCCCCGTTACCGGTGGCTGCGCGGCGGGTGAGTGACAGAGCTTATCCGAGCGGCTGGAACTCTGCGCCGGCGTGGTCGAGCGTGAGGCCTCGGCCCTTTGGCTGCCTGGTACCTAAAACACTTCCATTGATCCAGCCACGGAGGGTGCTGGCTGGTGGCTCCATACCTCCATAGCTCCATAGCACCAGAGCTCCATAGCTCCATAGCACCAGAGCTCCATGGCTTCAGAGCTCCATAGCACCATAGCTCCATACCTCCAGAGCTCCAGGGCTCCATAGCTCCATACCTCCAGAGCTCCATACCTCCAGAGCTCCATACCTCCAGAGCTCCATAGCACCAGAGCTCCATGGCTTCAGAGCTCCATAGCACCATAGCTCCATACCTCCAGAGCTCCAGGGATCCATAGCTCCATACCTCCAGAGCTCCATACCTCCAGAGCTCCATACCTCCAGAGCTCCATAGCACCAGAGCTCCATGGCTTCAGAGCTCCATAGCACCATAGCTCCATACCTCCAGAGCTCCAGGGCTCCATAGCTCCATACCTCCAGAGCTCCATACCTCCAGAGCTCCATACCTCCAGAGCTCCAGAGCTCCATAGCACCAGAGCTCCATGGCTTCAGAGCTCCATAGCTCCATACCTCCAGAGCTCCAGGGCTCCATAGCTCCATACCTCCAGAGCTCCATACCTCCAGAGCTCCAGAGCTCCATAGCACCAGAGCTCCATGGCTTCAGAGCTCCATAGCACCATAGCTCCATACCTCCAGAGCTCCAGGGCTCCATAGCTCCATACCTCCAGAGCTCCATACCTCCAGAGCTCCATAGCTCCATAGCACCAGAGCTCCATAGCTCCATAGCACCAGAGCTCCATAGCACCAGAGCTCCATAGCACCAGAGCTCCATAGCTCCATAGCACCAGAGCTCCATAGCTCCATAGCACCAGAGCTCCATACTTCCAGAGCTCCAGGGCTCCATAGCTCCAGGGCTCCATACCTCCAGAGCTCCATAGCTCCATACTTCCAGAGCTCCATAGCTCCATACTTCCATAGCTCCATACTTCCATACCTCCATAGCTCCATACTTCCATAGCACCAGAGCTCCATACTTCCATAGCACCAGAGCTCCATACCTCCAGAGCTCCAGAGCTCCAGCCTGGGTGGCTGGTGGCTCCATAGCTCCATACTTCCATAGCTCTAAGTCAGAGAGTTGGCGAAAATTGCACTAAGTGCGAAAGCCCATTCATTTACAACGGCGTGTCCACAAGGCGGCGACATTTCCCCGTTACCGGTGGCTGCGCGGCGGGTGAGTGACAGAGCTTATCCGAGCGGCTGGAACTCTGCGCCGGCGTGGTCGAGCGTGAGGCCTCGGCCCTTTGGCTGCCTGGTACCTAAAACACTTCCATTGATCCAGCCACGGAGGGTGCTGGCTGGTGGCTCCATACCTCCATAGCTCCATAGCACCAGAGCTCCATAGCTCCATAGCACCAGAGCTCCATGGCTTCAGAGCTCCATAGCACCATAGCTCCATACCTCCAGAGCTCCAGGGCTCCAAAGCTCCATACCTCCAGAGCTCCATACCTCCAGAGCTCCATACCTCCAGAGCTCCATAGCTCCATAGCACCAGAGCTCCATAGCTCCATAGCACCAGAGCTCCATAGCACCATAGCTCCATAGCACCAGAGCTCCATAGCTCCATAGCACCAGAGCTCCATAGCTCCATAGCACCAGAGCTCCATAGCTCCATAGCACCAGAGCTCCATACTTCCAGAGCTCCATAGCTCCATAGCTCCATAGCACCAGAGCTCCATAGCTCCATAGCACCAGAGCTCCATAGCTCCATAGCACCAGAGCTCCATACTTCCATAGCTCCATAGCTCCATACCTCCAGAGCTCCATAGCTCCATACCTCCAGAGCTCCATAGCTCCAGAGCTCCATAGCTCCATAGCACCAGAGCTCCATAGCTCCATAGCACCAGAGCTCCATACTTCCATAGCTCCAGGGCTCCATAGCTCCAGGGCTCCATAGCTCCATACCTCCAGAGCTCCATAGCTCCATACCTCCAGAGCTCCATAGCTCCATACTTCCAGAGCTCCATAGCTCCATAGCACCAGAGCTCCATAGCTCCATAGCACCAGAGCTCCATAGCTCCATAGCACCAGAGCTCCATAGCTCCATAGCACCAGAGCTCCATAGCTCCATAGCTCCAGGGCTCCATAGCTCCATAGCTCCAGGGCTCCATAGCTCCATAGCTCCAGGGCTCCATAGCTCCAGGGCTCCAGGGCTCCATAGCTCCATACCTCCAGAGCTCCATAGCTCCATACTTCCAGAGCTCCATAGCTCCATAGCTCCATACTTCCATAGCTCCATAGCTCCATACTTCCATAGCACCAGAGCTCCATACCTCCAGAGCTCCATAGCTCCAGCCTGGGTGGCTGGTGGCTCCATAGCTCCATACTTCCATAGCTACAGTCAGAGAGTTGGCGAAAATTGCACTAAGTGCGAAAGCCCATTCATTTACAACGGCGTGTCCACAAGGCGGCGACATTTCCCCGTTACCGGTGGCTGCGCGGCGGGTGAGTGACAGAGCTTATCCGAGCGGCTGGAACTCTGCGCCGGCGTGGTCGAGCGTGAGGCCTCGGCCCTTTGGCTGCCTGGTACCTAAAACACTTCCATTGATCCAGCCACGGAGGGTGCTGGCTGGTGGCTCCATACCTCCATAGCTCCATAGCACCAGAGCTCCATAGCTCCATAGCACCAGAGCTCCATGGCTTCAGAGCTCCATAGCACCATAGCTCCATACCTCCAGAGCTCCAGGGCCATAGCTCCATACCTCCAGAGCTCCATACCTCCAGAGCTCCATACCTCCAGAGCTCCATAGCACCAGAGCTCCATGGCTTCAGAGCTCCATAGCACCATAGCTCCATACCTCCAGAGCTCCAGGGCTCCATAGCTCCATACCTCCAGAGCTCCATACCTCCAGAGCTCCATACCTCCAGAGCTCCATAGCACCAGAGCTCCATGGCTTCAGAGCTCCATAGCACCATAGCTCCATACCTCCAGAGCTCCAGGGCTCCATAGCTCCATACCTCCAGAGCTCCATACCTCCAGAGCTCCAGAGCTCCATAGCACCAGAGCTCCATGGCTTCAGAGCTCCATAGCACCATAGCTCCATACCTCCAGAGCTCCAGGGCTCCATAGCTCCATACCTCCAGAGCTCCATACCTCCAGAGCTCCAGAGCTCCATAGCACCAGAGCTCCATGGCTTCAGAGCTCCATAGCACCATAGCTCCATACCTCCAGAGCTCCAGGGCTCCATAGCTCCATACCTCCAGAGCTCCATAGCTCCATAGCACCAGAGCTCCATAGCTCCATAGCACCAGAGCTCCATAGCACCAGAGCTCCATAGCACCAGAGCTCCATAGCTCCATAGCACCAGAGCTCCATAGCTCCATAGCACCAGAGCTCCATAGCTCCATAGCACCAGAGCTCCATACTTCCAGAGCTCCATAGCTCCATAGCTCCATAGCACCAGAGCTCCATAGCTCCATAGCACCAGAGCTCCATGGCTTCAGAGCTCCATAGCACCATAGCTCCATACCTCCAGAGCTCCAGGGCTCCATAGCTCCATACCTCCAGAGCTCCATACCTCCAGAGCTCCATACCTCCAGAGCTCCATAGCACCAGAGCTCCATAGCTCCATAGCACCAGAGCTCCATAGCACCAGAGCTCCATAGCACCAGAGCTCCATAGCTCCATAGCACCAGAGCTCCATAGCTCCATAGCACCAGAGCTCCATACTTCCAGAGCTCCATAGCTCCATAGCTCCATAGCACCAGAGCTCCATAGCTCCATAGCACCAGAGCTCCATAGCTCCATAGCACCAGAGCTCCATACTTCCATAGCTCCATAGCTCCATACCTCCAGAGCTCCATAGCTCCATAGCTCCATACCTCCAGAGCTCCATAGCTCCAGAGCTCCATAGCTCCATAGCTCCATAGCTCCATAGCACCAGAGCTCCATAGCTCCATAGCACCAGAGCTCCATACTTCCATAGCTCCAGGGCTCCATAGCTCCAGGGCTCCATACCTCCAGAGCTCCATAGCTCCATACTTCCAGAGCTCCATAGCTCCATACTTCCATAGCTCCATACTTCCATACCTCCATAGCTCCATACTTCCATAGCACCAGAGCTCCATACTTCCATAGCACCAGAGCTCCATACCTCCAGAGCTCCAGAGCTCCAGCCTGGGTGGCTGGTGGCTCCATAGCTCCATACTTCCATAGCTCTAAGTCAGAGAGTTGGCGAAAATTGCACTAAGTGCGAAAGCCCATTCATTTACAACGGCGTGTCCACAAGGCGGCGACATTTCCCCGTTACCGGTGGCTGCGCGGCGGGTGAGTGACAGAGCTTATCCGAGCGGCTGGAACTCTGCGCCGGCGTGGTCGAGCGTGAGGCCTCGGCCCTTTGGCTGCCTGGTACCTAAAACACTTCCATTGATCCAGCCACGGAGGGTGCTGGCTGGTGGCTCCATACCTCCATAGCTCCATAGCACCAGAGCTCCATAGCTCCATAGCACCAGAGCTCCATGGCTTCAGAGCTCCATAGCACCATAGCTCCATACCTCCAGAGCTCCAGGGCTCCATAGCTCCATACCTCCAGAGCTCCATACCTCCAGAGCTCCATACCTCCAGAGCTCCATAGCACCAGAGCTCCATGGCTTCAGAGCTCCATAGCACCATAGCTCCATACCTCCAGAGCTCCAGGGCTCCATAGCTCCATACCTCCAGAGCTCCATACCTCCAGAGCTCCAGAGCTCCATAGCACCAGAGCTCCATGGCTTCAGAGCTCCATAGCACCATAGCTCCATACCTCCAGAGCTCCAGGGCTCCATAGCTCCATACCTCCAGAGCTCCATACCTCCAGAGCTCCAGAGCTCCATAGCACCAGAGCTCCATGGCTTCAGAGCTCCATAGCACCATAGCTCCATACCTCCAGAGCTCCAGGGCTCCATAGCTCCATACCTCCAGAGCTCCATACCTCCAGAGCTCCAGAGCTCCATAGCACCAGAGCTCCATGGCTTCAGAGCTCCATAGCACCATAGCTCCATACCTCCAGAGCTCCAGGGCTCCAAAGCTCCATACCTCCAGAGCTCCATACCTCCAGAGCTCCATACCTCCAGAGCTCCATAGCTCCATAGCACCAGAGCTCCATAGCTCCATAGCACCAGAGCTCCATAGCACCAGAGCTCCATAGCACCAGAGCTCCATAGCTCCATAGCACCAGAGCTCCATAGCTCCATAGCACCAGAGCTCCATAGCTCCATAGCACCAGAGCTCCATACTTCCAGAGCTCCATAGCTCCATAGCTCCATAGCACCAGAGCTCCATAGCTCCATAGCACCAGAGCTCCATAGCTCCATAGCACCAGAGCTCCATACTTCCATAGCTCCATAGCTCCATACCTCCAGAGCTCCATAGCTCCATAGCTCCATACCTCCAGAGCTCCATAGCTCCAGAGCTCCATAGCTCCATAGCACCAGAGCTCCATAGCTCCATAGCACCAGAGCTCCATACTTCCATAGCTCCAGGGCTCCATAGCTCCAGGGCTCCATAGCTCCATACCTCCAGAGCTCCATAGCTCCATACTTCCAGAGCTCCATAGCTCCATAGCACCAGAGCTCCATAGCTCCATAGCAGCAGAGCTCCATAGCTCCATAGCACCAGAGCTCCATAGCTCCATAGCACCAGAGCTCCATAGCTCCATAGCTCCAGGGCTCCATAGCTCCATAGCTCCAGGGCTCCATAGCTCCATAGCTCCAGGGCTCCATAGCTCCATAGCTCCATACCTCCAGAGCTCCATACCTCCAGAGCTCCATACCTCCATAGCACCAGAGCTCCATAGCTCCAGGGCTCCAGGGCTCCATAGCTCCATACCTCCAGAGCTCCATAGCTCCATACTTCCAGAGCTCCATAGCTCCATAGCTCCATACTTCCATAGCTCCATAGCTCCATACTTCCATAGCACCTGAGCTCCATACCTCCAGAGCTCCATAGCTCCAGCCTGGGTGGCTGGTGGCTCCATAGCTCCATACTTCCATAGCTCTAAGTCAGAGAGTTGGCGAAAATTGCACTAAGTGCGAAAGCCCATTCATTTACAACGGCGTGTCCGCCAGGCGGCGACATTTCCCCGTTACCGGTGGCTGCGCGGCGGGTGAGTGACAGAGCTTATCCGAGCGGCTGGAACTCTGCGCCGGCGTGGTCGAGCGTGAGGCCTCGGCCCTTTGGCTGCCTGGTACCTAAAACACTTCCATTGATCCAGCCACGGAGGGTGCTGGCTGGTGGCTCCATACCTCCATAGCTCCATAGCACCAGAGCTCCATAGCTCCATAGCACCAGAGCTCCATGGCTTCAGAGCTCCATAGCACCATAGCTCCATACCTCCAGAGCTCCAGGGCTCCATAGCTTCATACCTCCAGAGCTCCATACCTCCAGAGCTCCATACCTCCAGAGCTCCATAGCACCAGAGCTCCATGGCTTCAGAGCTCCATAGCACCATAGCTCCATACTTCCAGAGCTCCAGGGCTCCATAGCTCCATACCTCCAGAGCTCCATACCTCCAGAGCTCCATACCTCCAGAGCTCCATAGCACCAGAGCTCCATGGCTTCAGAGCTCCATAGCACCATAGCTCCATACCTCCAGAGCTCCAGGGCTCCATAGCTCCATACCTCCAGAGCTCCATACCTCCAGAGCTCCATACCTCCAGAGCTCCAGAGCTCCATAGCACCAGAGCTCCATGGCTTCAGAGCTCCATAGCACCATAGCTCCATACCTCCAGAGCTCCAGGGCTCCATAGCTCCATACCTCCAGAGCTCCATACCTCCAGAGCTCCAGAGCTCCAGAGCTCCATAGCACCAGAGCTCCATGGCTTCAGAGCTCCATAGCACCATAGCTCCATACCTCCAGAGCTCCAGGGCTCCATAGCTCCATACCTCCAGAGCTCCATACCTCCAGAGCTCCATACCTCCAGAGCTCCATAGCTCCATAGCACCAGAGCTCCATAGCTCCATAGCACCAGAGCTCCATAGCACCAGAGCTCCATAGCACCAGAGCTCCATAGCTCCATAGCACCAGAGCTCCATAGCTCCATAGCACCAGAGCTCCATAGCTCCATAGCACCAGAGCTCCATACTTCCAGAGCTCCATAGCTCCATAGCTCCATAGCACCAGAGCTCCATAGCTCCATAGCACCAGAGCTCCATGGCTTCAGAGCTCCATAGCACCATAGCTCCATACCTCCAGAGCTCCAGGGCTCCATAGCTCCATACCTCCAGAGCTCCATACCTCCAGAGCTCCATACCTCCAGAGCTCCATAGCACCAGAGCTCCATAGCTCCATAGCACCAGAGCTCCATAGCACCAGAGCTCCATAGCACCAGAGCTCCATAGCTCCATAGCACCAGAGCTCCATAGCTCCATAGCACCAGAGCTCCATACTTCCAGAGCTCCATAGCTCCATAGCTCCATAGCACCAGAGCTCCATAGCTCCATAGCACCAGAGCTCCATAGCTCCATAGCACCAGAGCTCCATACTTCCATAGCTCCATAGCTCCATACCTCCAGAGCTCCATAGCTCCATAGCTCCATACCTCCAGAGCTCCATAGCTCCAGAGCTCCATAGCTCCATAGCTCCATAGCACCAGAGCTCCATAGCTCCATAGCACCAGAGCTCCATACTTCCATAGCTCCAGGGCTCCATAGCTCCAGGGCTCCATACCTCCAGAGCTCCATAGCTCCATACTTCCAGAGCTCCATAGCTCCATACTTCCATAGCTCCATACTTCCATACCTCCATAGCTCCATACTTCCATAGCACCAGAGCTCCATACTTCCATAGCACCAGAGCTCCATACCTCCAGAGCTCCAGAGCTCCAGCCTGGGTGGCTGGTGGCTCCATAGCTCCATACTTCCATAGCTCTAAGTCAGAGAGTTGGCGAAAATTGCACTAAGTGCGAAAGCCCATTCATTTACAACGGCGTGTCCGCCAGGCGGCGACATTTCCCCGTTACCGGTGGCTGCGCGGCGGGTGAGTGACAGAGCTTATCCGAGCGGCTGGAACTCTGCGCCGGCGTGGTCGAGCGTGAGGCCTCGGCCCTTTGGCTGCCTGGTACCTAAAACACTTCCATTGATCCAGCCACGGAGGGTGCTGGCTGGTGGCTCCATACCTCCATAGCTCCATAGCACCAGAGCTCCATAGCTCCATAGCACCAGAGCTCCATGGCTTCAGAGCTCCATAGCACCATAGCTCCATACCTCCAGAGCTCCAGGGCTCCATAGCTCCATACCTCCAGAGCTCCATACCTCCAGAGCTCCATACCTCCAGAGCTCCATAGCACCAGAGCTCCATGGCTTCAGAGCTCCATAGCACCATAGCTCCATACCTCCAGAGCTCCAGGGCTCCATAGCTCCATACCTCCAGAGCTCCATACCTCCAGAGCTCCATACCTCCAGAGCTCCATAGCACCAGAGCTCCATGGCTTCAGAGCTCCATAGCACCATAGCTCCATACCTCCAGAGCTCCAGGGCTCCATAGCTCCATACCTCCAGAGCTCCATACCTCCAGAGCTCCATACCTCCAGAGCTCCAGAGCTCCATAGCACCAGAGCTCCATGGCTTCAGAGCTCCATAGCTCCATACCTCCAGAGCTCCAGGGCTCCATACCTCCAGAGCTCCATACCTCCAGAGCTCCAGAGCTCCATAGCACCAGAGCTCCATGGCTTCAGAGCTCCATAGCACCATAGCTCCATACCTCCAGAGCTCCAGGGCTCCATAGCTCCATACCTCCAGAGCTCCATACCTCCAGAGCTCCATACCTCCAGAGCTCCATAGCTCCATAGCACCAGAGCTCCATAGCTCCATAGCACCAGAGCTCCATAGCACCAGAGCTCCATAGCACCAGAGCTCCATAGCTCCATAGCACCAGAGCTCCATAGCTCCATAGCACCAGAGCTCCATACTTCCAGAGCTCCATAGCTCCATAGCTCCATAGCACCAGAGCTCCATAGCTCCATAGCACCAGAGCTCCATAGCTCCATAGCACCAGAGCTCCATACTTCCATAGCTCCATAGCTCCATACCTCCAGAGCTCCATAGCTCCATAGCTCCATACCTCCAGAGCTCCATAGCTCCAGAGCTCCATAGCTCCATAGCTCCATAGCACCAGAGCTCCATAGCTCCATAGCACCAGAGCTCCATACTTCCATAGCTCCAGGGCTCCATAGCTCCAGGGCTCCATACCTCCAGAGCTCCATAGCTCCATACTTCCAGAGCTCCATAGCTCCATACTTCCATAGCTCCATACTTCCATACCTCCATAGCTCCATACTTCCATAGCACCAGAGCTCCATACTTCCATAGCACCAGAGCTCCATACCTCCAGAGCTCCAGAGCTCCAGCCTGGGTGGCTGGTGGCTCCATAGCTCCATACTTCCATAGCTCTAAGTCAGAGAGTTGGCGAAAATTGCACTAAGTGCGAAAGCCCATTCATTTACAACGGCGTGTCCACAAGGCGGCGACATTTCCCCGTTACCGGTGGCTGCGCGGCGGGTGAGTGACAGAGCTTATCCGAGCGGCTGGAACTCTGCGCCGGCGTGGTCGAGCGTGAGGCCTCGGCCCTTTGGCTGCCTGGTACCTAAAACACTTCCATTGATCCAGCCACGGAGGGTGCTGGCTGGTGGCTCCATACCTCCATAGCTCCATAGCACCAGAGCTCCATAGCTCCATAGCACCAGAGCTCCATGGCTTCAGAGCTCCATAGCACCATAGCTCCATACCTCCAGAGCTCCAGGGCTCCATAGCTCCATACCTCCAGAGCTCCATACCTCCAGAGCTCCATACCTCCAGAGCTCCATAGCACCAGAGCTCCATGGCTTCAGAGCTCCATAGCACCATAGCTCCATACCTCCAGAGCTCCAGGGCTCCATAGCTCCATACCTCCAGAGTTCCATACCTCCAGAGCTCCATACCTCCAGAGCTCCATAGCACCAGAGCTCCATGGCTTCAGAGCTCCATAGCACCATAGCTCCATACCTCCAGAGCTCCAGGGCTCCATAGCTCCATACCTCCAGAGCTCCATACCTCCAGAGCTCCATACCTCCAGAGCTCCATAGCACCAGAGCTCCATGGCTTCAGAGCTCCATAGCACCATAGCTCCATACCTCCAGAGCTCCAGGGCTCCATAGCTCCATACCTCCAGAGCTCCATACCTCCAGAGCTCCATACCTCCAGAGCTCCAGAGCTCCATAGCACCAGAGCTCCATGGCTTCAGAGCTCCATAGCACCATAGCTCCATACCTCCAGAGCTCCAGGGCTCCATAGCTCCATACCTCCAGAGCTCCATACCTCCAGAGCTCCAGAGCTCCATAGCACCAGAGCTCCATGGCTTCAGAGCTCCATAGCACCATAGCTCCATACCTCCAGAGCTCCAGGGCTCCATAGCTCCATACCTCCAGAGCTCCATACCTCCAGAGCTCCAGAGCTCCATAGCACCAGAGCTCCATGGCTTCAGAGCTCCATAGCACCATAGCTCCATACCTCCAGAGCTCCAGGGCTCCAAAGCTCCATACCTCCAGAGCTCCATACCTCCAGAGCTCCATACCTCCAGAGCTCCATAGCTCCATAGCACCAGAGCTCCATAGCTCCATAGCACCAGAGCTCCATAGCACCAGAGCTCCATAGCACCAGAGCTCCATAGCTCCATAGCACCAGAGCTCCATAGCTCCATAGCACCAGAGCTCCATAGCTCCATAGCACCAGAGCTCCATACTTCCAGAGCTCCATAGCTCCATAGCACCAGAGCTCCATAGCTCCATAGCACCAGAGCTCCATAGCTCCATAGCACCAGAGCTCCATACTTCCATAGCTCCATAGCTCCATACCTCCAGAGCTCCATAGCTCCATAGCTCCATACCTCCAGAGCTCCATAGCTCCAGAGCTCCATAGCTCCATAGCACCAGAGCTCCATAGCTCCATAGCACCAGAGCTCCATACTTCCATAGCTCCAGGGCTCCATAGCTCCATACCTCCAGAGCTCCATAGCTCCATACTTCCAGAGCTCCATAGCTCCATAGCACCAGAGCTCCATAGCTCCATAGCACCAGAGCTCCATAGGTCCATAGCACCAGAGCTCCATAGCTCCATAGCACCAGAGCTCCATAGCTCCATAGCTCCAGGGCTCCATAGCTCCATAGCTCCAGGGCTCCATAGCTCCATAGCTCCAGGGCTCCATAGCTCCATACCTCCAGAGCTCCATACCTCCAGAGCTCCATACCTCCATAGCACCAGAGCTCCATAGCTCCAGGGCTCCAGGGCTCCATAGCTCCATACCTCCAGAGCTCCATAGCTCCATACTTCCAGAGCTCCATAGCTCCATAGCTCCATACTTCCATAGCTCCATAGCTCCATACTTCCATAGCACCTGAGCTCCATACCTCCAGAGCTCCATAGCTCCAGCCTGGGTGGCTGGTGGCTCCATAGCTCCATACTTCCATAGCTCTAAGTCAGAGAGTTGGCGAAAATTGCACTAAGTGCGAAAGCCCATTCATTTACAACGGCGTGTCCGCCAGGCGGCGACATTTCCCCGTTACCGGTGGCTGCGCGGCGGGTGAGTGACAGAGCTTATCCGAGCGGCTGGAACTCTGCGCCGGCGTGGTCGAGCGTGAGGCCTCGGCCCTTTGGCTGCCTGGTACCTAAAACACTTCCATTGATCCAGCCACGGAGGGTGCTGGCTGGTGGCTCCATACCTCCATAGCTCCATAGCACCAGAGCTCCATAGCTCCATAGCACCAGAGCTCCATGGCTTCAGAGCTCCATAGCACCATAGCTCCATACCTCCAGAGCTCCAGGGCTCCATAGCTCCATACCTCCAGAGCTCCATACCTCCAGAGCTCCATACCTCCAGAGCTCCATAGCACCAGAGCTCCATGGCTTCAGAGCTCCATAGCACCATAGCTCCATACCTCCAGAGCTCCAGGGCTCCATAGCTCCATACCTCCAGAGCTCCATACCTCCAGAGCTCCATACCTCCAGAGCTCCATAGCACCAGAGCTCCATGGCTTCAGAGCTCCATAGCACCATAGCTCCATACCTCCAGAGCTCCAGGGCTCCATAGCTCCATACCTCCAGAGCTCCATACCTCCAGAGCTCCATACCTCCAGAGCTCCAGAGCTCCATAGCACCAGAGCTCCATGGCTTCAGAGCTCCATAGCACCATAGCTCCATACCTCCAGAGCTCCAGGGCTCCATAGCTCCATACCTCCAGAGCTCCATACCTCCAGAGCTCCAGAGCTCCATAGCACCAGAGCTCCATGGCTTCAGAGCTCCATAGCACCATAGCTCCATACCTCCAGAGCTCCAGGGCTCCATAGCTCCATACCTCCAGAGCTCCATACCTCCAGAGCTCCATACCTCCAGAGCTCCATAGCACCAGAGCTCCATAGCTCCATAGCACCAGAGCTCCATAGCACCAGAGCTCCATAGCACCAGAGCTCCATAGCTCCATAGCACCAGAGCTCCATAGCTCCATAGCACCAGAGCTCCATACTTCCAGAGCTCCATAGCTCCATAGCACCAGAGCTCCATAGCTCCATAGCACCAGAGCTCCATAGCTCCATAGCACCAGAGCTCCATACTTCCATAGCTCCATAGCTCCATACCTCCAGAGCTCCATAGCTCCATAGCTCCATACCTCCAGAGCTCCATAGCTCCAGAGCTCCATAGCTCCATAGCTCCATAGCACCAGAGCTCCATAGCTCCATAGCACCAGAGCTCCATACTTCCATAGCTCCAGGGCTCCATAGCTCCAGGGCTCCATACCTCCAGAGCTCCATAGCTCCATACTTCCAGAGCTCCATAGCTCCATACTTCCATAGCTCCATACTTCCATACCTCCATAGCTCCATACTTCCATAGCACCAGAGCTCCATACTTCCATAGCACCAGAGCTCCATACCTCCAGAGCTCCAGAGCTCCAGCCTGGGTGGCTGGTGGCTCCATAGCTCCATACTTCCATAGCTCTAAGTCAGAGAGTTGGCGAAAATTGCACTAAGTGCGAAAGCCCATTCATTTACAACGGCGTGTCCACAAGGCGGCGACATTTCCCCGTTACCGGTGGCTGCGCGGCGGGTGAGTGACAGAGCTTATCCGAGCGGCTGGAACTCTGCGCCGGCGTGGTCGAGCGTGAGGCCTCGGCCCTTTGGCTGCCTGGTACCTAAAACACTTCCATTGATCCAGCCACGGAGGGTGCTGGCTGGTGGCTCCATACCTCCATAGCTCCATAGCACCAGAGCTCCATAGCTCCATAGCACCAGAGCTCCATGGCTTCAGAGCTCCATAGCACCATAGCTCCATACCTCCAGAGCTCCAGGGCTCCATAGCTCCATACCTCCAGAGCTCCATACCTCCAGAGCTCCATACCTCCAGAGCTCCATAGCACCAGAGCTCCATGGCTTCAGAGCTCCATAGCACCATAGCTCCATACCTCCAGAGCTCCAGGGCTCCATAGCTCCATACCTCCAGAGCTCCATACCTCCAGAGCTCCATACCTCCAGAGCTCCATACCTCCAGAGCTCCATAGCACCAGAGCTCCATGGCTTCAGAGCTCCATAGCACCATAGCTCCATACCTCCAGAGCTCCAGGGCTCCATAGCTCCATACCTCCAGAGCTCCATACCTCCAGAGCTCCATACCTCCAGAGCTCCATAGCACCAGAGCTCCATGGCTTCAGAGCTCCATAGCACCATAGCTCCATACCTCCAGAGCTCCAGGGCTCCATAGCTCCATACCTCCAGAGCTCCATACCTCCAGAGCTCCATACCTCCAGAGCTCCAGAGCTCCATAGCACCAGAGCTCCATGGCTTCAGAGCTCCATAGCACCATAGCTCCATACCTCCAGAGCTCCAGGGCTCCATAGCTCCATACCTCCAGAGCTCCATACCTCCAGAGCTCCAGAGCTCCATAGCACCAGAGCTCCATGGCTTCAGAGCTCCATAGCACCATAGCTCCATACCTCCAGAGCTCCAGGGCTCCATAGCTCCATACCTCCAGAGCTCCATACCTCCAGAGCTCCAGAGCTCCATAGCACCAGAGCTCCATGGCTTCAGAGCTCCATAGCACCATAGCTCCATACCTCCAGAGCTCCAGGGCTCCAAAGCTCCATACCTCCAGAGCTCCATACCTCCAGAGCTCCATACCTCCAGAGCTCCATAGCTCCATAGCACCAGAGCTCCATAGCACCAGAGCTCCATAGCTCCATAGCACCAGAGCTCCATAGCACCAGAGCTCCATAGCACCAGAGCTCCATAGCTCCATAGCACCAGAGCTCCATAGCTCCATAGCACCAGAGCTCCATAGCTCCATAGCACCAGAGCTCCATACTTCCAGAGCTCCATAGCTCCATAGCTCCATAGCACCAGAGCTCCATAGCTCCATAGCACCAGAGCTCCATAGCTCCATAGCACCAGAGCTCCATACTTCCATAGCTCCATAGCTCCATACCTCCAGAGCTCCATAGCTCCATAGCTCCATACCTCCAGAGCTCCATAGCTCCAGAGCTCCATAGCTCCATAGCACCAGAGCTCCATAGCTCCATAGCACCAGAGCTCCATACTTCCATAGCTCCAGGGCTCCATAGCTCCAGGGCTCCATAGCTCCATACCTCCAGAGCTCCATAGCTCCATACTTCCAGAGCTCCATAGCTCCATAGCACCAGAGCTCCATAGCTCCATAGCACCAGAGCTCCATAGCTCCATAGCACCAGAGCTCCATAGCTCCATAGCACCAGAGCTCCATAGCTCCATAGCTCCAGGGCTCCATAGCTCCATAGCTCCAGGGCTCCATAGCTCCATAGCTCCAGGGCTCCATAGCTCCATAGCTCCATACCTCCAGAGCTCCATACCTCCAGAGCTCCATACCTCCATAGCACCAGAGCTCCATAGCTCCAGGGCTCCAGGGCTCCATAGCTCCATACCTCCAGAGCTCCATAGCTCCATACTTCCAGAGCTCCATAGCTCCATAGCTCCATACTTCCATAGCTCCATAGCTCCATACTTCCATAGCACCTGAGCTCCATACCTCCAGAGCTCCATAGCTCCAGCCTGGGTGGCTGGTGGCTCCATAGCTCCATACTTCCATAGCTCTAAGTCAGAGAGTTGGCGAAAATTGCACTAAGTGCGAAAGCCCATTCATTTACAACGGCGTGTCCACAAGGCGGCGACATTTCCCCGTTACCGGTGGCTGCGCGGCGGGTGAGTGACAGAGCTTATCCGAGCGGCTGGAACTCTGCGCCGGCGTGGTCGAGCGTGAGGCCTCGGCCCTTTGGCTGCCTGGTACCTAAAACACTTCCATTGATCCAGCCACGGAGGGTGCTGGCTGGTGGCTCCATACCTCCATAGCTCCATAGCACCAGAGCTCCATAGCTCCATAGCACCAGAGCTCCATGGCTTCAGAGCTCCATAGCACCATAGCTCCATACCTCCAGAGCTCCAGGGCTCCATAGCTCCATACCTCCAGAGCTCCATACCTCCAGAGCTCCATACCTCCAGAGCTCCAGAGCTCCATAGCACCAGAGCTCCATGGCTTCAGAGCTCCATAGCTCCATACCTCCAGAGCTCCAGGGCTCCATAGCTCCATACCTCCAGAGCTCCATACCTCCAGAGCTCCAGAGCTCCATAGCACCAGAGCTCCATGGCTTCAGAGCTCCATAGCACCATAGCTCCATACCTCCAGAGCTCCAGGGCTCCATAGCTCCATACCTCCAGAGCTCCATACCTCCAGAGCTCCATACCTCCAGAGCTCCATAGCTCCATAGCACCAGAGCTCCATAGCTCCATAGCACCAGAGCTCCATAGCACCAGAGCTCCATAGCTCCATAGCACCAGAGCTCCATAGCTCCATAGCACCAGAGCTCCATAGCTCCATAGCACCAGAGCTCCATACTTCCAGAGCTCCATAGCTCCATAGCTCCATAGCACCAGAGCTCCATAGCTCCATAGCACCAGAGCTCCATAGCTCCATAGCACCAGAGCTCCATACTTCCATAGCTCCATAGCTCCATACCTCCAGAGCTCCATAGCTCCATAGCTCCATACCTCCAGAGCTCCATAGCTCCAGAGCTCCATAGCTCCATAGCTCCATAGCACCAGAGCTCCATAGCTCCATAGCACCAGAGCTCCATACTTCCATAGCTCCAGGGCTCCATAGCTCCAGGGCTCCATACCTCCAGAGCTCCATAGCTCCATACTTCCAGAGCTCCATAGCTCCATACTTCCATAGCTCCATACTTCCATACCTCCATAGCTCCATACTTCCATAGCACCAGAGCTCCATACTTCCATAGCACCAGAGCTCCATACCTCCAGAGCTCCAGAGCTCCAGCCTGGGTGGCTGGTGGCTCCATAGCTCCATACTTCCATAGCTCTAAGTCAGAGAGTTGGCGAAAATTGCACTAAGTGCGAAAGCCCATTCATTTACAACGGCGTGTCCACAAGGCGGCGACATTTCCCCGTTACCGGTGGCTGCGCGGCGGGTGAGTGACAGAGCTTATCCGAGCGGCTGGAACTCTGCGCCGGCGTGGTCGAGCGTGAGGCCTCGGCCCTTTGGCTGCCTGGTACCTAAAACACTTCCATTGATCCAGCCACGGAGGGTGCTGGCTGGTGGCTCCATACCTCCATAGCTCCATAGCACCAGAGCTCCATAGCTCCATAGCACCAGAGCTCCATGGCTTCAGAGCTCCATAGCACCATAGCTCCATACCTCCAGAGCTCCAGGGCTCCATAGCTCCATACCTCCAGAGCTCCATACCTCCAGAGCTCCATACCTCCAGAGCTCCATAGCACCAGAGCTCCATGGCTTCAGAGCTCCATAGCACCATAGCTCCATACCTCCAGAGCTCCAGGGCTCCATAGCTCCATACCTCCAGAGCTCCATACCTCCAGAGCTCCATACCTCCAGAGCTCCATAGCACCAGAGCTCCATGGCTTCAGAGCTCCATAGCACCATAGCTCCATACCTCCAGAGCTCCAGGGCTCCATAGCTCCATACCTCCAGAGCTCCATACCTCCAGAGCTCCATACCTCCAGAGCTCCATAGCACCAGAGCTCCATGGCTTCAGAGCTCCATAGCACCATAGCTCCATACCTCCAGAGCTCCAGGGCTCCATAGCTCCATACCTCCAGAGCTCCATACCTCCAGAGCTCCATACCTCCAGAGCTCCAGAGCTCCATGGCTTCAGAGCTCCATAGCACCATAGCTCCATACCTCCAGAGCTCCAGGGCTCCATAGCTCCATACCTCCAGAGCTCCATACCTCCAGAGCTCCATACCTCCAGAGCTCCATAGCTCCATAGCACCAGAGCTCCATAGCTCCATAGCACCAGAGCTCCATAGCACCAGAGCTCCATAGCACCAGAGCTCCATAGCTCCATAGCACCAGAGCTCCATAGCTCCATAGCACCAGAGCTCCATAGCTCCATAGCACCAGAGCTCCATACTTCCAGAGCTCCATAGCTCCATAGCTCCATAGCACCAGAGCTCCATAGCTCCATAGCACCAGAGCTCCATGGCTTCAGAGCTCCATAGCACCATAGCTCCATACCTCCAGAGCTCCAGGGCTCCATAGCTCCATACCTCCAGAGCTCCATACCTCCAGAGCTCCATACCTCCAGAGCTCCATAGCACCAGAGCTCCATAGCTCCATAGCACCAGAGCTCCATAGCACCAGAGCTCCATAGCACCAGAGCTCCATAGCTCCATAGCACCAGAGCTCCATAGCTCCATAGCACCAGAGCTCCATACTTCCAGAGCTCCATAGCTCCATAGCTCCATAGCACCAGAGCTCCATAGCTCCATAGCACCAGAGCTCCATAGCTCCATAGCACCAGAGCTCCATACTTCCATAGCTCCATAGCTCCATACCTTTAGAGCTCCATAGCTCCATAGCTCCATACCTCCAGAGCTCCATACCTCCAGAGCTCCAGAGCTCCATAGCACCAGAGCTCCATGGCTTCAGAGCTCCATAGCACCATAGCTCCATACCTCCAGAGCTCCAGGGCTCCATAGCTCCATACCTCCAGAGCTCCATACCTCCAGAGCTCCAGAGCTCCATAGCACCAGAGCTCCATGGTTTCAGAGCTCCATAGCACCATAGCTCCATACCTCCAGAGCTCCAGGGCTCCATAGCTCCATACCTCCAGAGCTCCATACCTCCAGAGCTCCAGAGCTCCATAGCACCAGAGCTCCATGGCTTCAGAGCTCCATAGCACCATAGCTCCATACCTCCAGAGCTCCAGGGCTCCAAAGCTCCATACTTCCAGAGCTCCATACCTCCAGAGCTCCATACCTCCAGAGCTCCATAGCTCCATAGCACCAGAGCTCCATAGCTCCATAGCACCAGAGCTCCATAGCACCAGAGCTCCATAGCACCAGAGCTCCATAGCTCCATAGCACCAGAGCTCCATAGCTCCATAGCACCAGAGCTCCATAGCTCCATAGCACCAGAGCTCCATACTTCCAGAGCTCCATAGCTCCATAGCTTCATAGCACCAGAGCTCCATAGCTCCATAGCACCAGAGCTCCATAGCTCCATAGCACCAGAGCTCCATACTTCCATAGCTCCATAGCTCCATACCTCCAGAGCTCCATAGCTCCATAGCTCCATACCTCCAGAGCTCCATAGCTCCAGAGCTCCATAGCTCCATAGCACCAGAGCTCCATAGCTCCATAGCACCAGAGCTCCATACTTCCATAGCTCCAGGGCTCCATAGCTCCAGGGCTCCATAGCTCCATACCTCCAGAGCTCCATAGCTCCATACTTCCAGAGCTCCATAGCTCCATAGCACCAGAGCTCCATAGCTCCATAGCACCAGAGCTCCATAGCTCCATAGCACCAGAGCTCCATAGCTCCATAGCACCAGAGCTCCATAGCTCCATAGCTCCAGGGCTCCATAGCTCCATAGCTCCAGGGCTCCATAGCTCCATAGCTCCAGGGCTCCATAGCTCCATAGCTCCATACCTCCAGAGCTCCATACCTCCAGAGCTCCATACCTCCATAGCACCAGAGCTCCATAGCTCCAGGGCTCCAGGGCTCCATAGCTCCATACCTCCAGAGCTCCATAGCTCCATAGCTCCATACTTCCAGAGCTCCATAGCTCCATAGCTCCATACTTCCATAGCTCCATAGCTCCATACTTCCATAGCACCTGAGCTCCATACCTCCAGAGCTCCATAGCTCCAGCCTGGGTGGCTGGTGGCTCCATAGCTCCATACTTCCATAGCTCTAAGTCAGAGAGTTGGCGAAAATTGCACTAAGTGCGAAAGCCCATTCATTTACAACGGCGTGTCCGCCAGGCGGCGACATTTCCCCGTTACCGGTGGCTGCGCGGCGGGTGAGTGACAGAGCTTATCCGAGCGGCTGGAACTCTGCGCCGGCGTGGTCGAGCGTGAGGCCTCGGCCCTTTGGCTGCCTGGTACCTAAAACACTTCCATTGATCCAGCCACGGAGGGTGCTGGCTGGTGGCTCCATACCTCCATAGCTCCATAGCACCAGAGCTCCATAGCTCCATAGCACCAGAGCTCCATGGCTTCAGAGCTCCATAGCACCATAGCTCCATACCTCCAGAGCTCCAGGGCTCCATAGCTCCATACCTCCAGAGCTCCATACCTCCAGAGCTCCATACCTCCAGAGCTCCATAGCACCAGAGCTCCATGGCTTCAGAGCTCCATAGCACCATAGCTCCATACCTCCAGAGCTCCAGGGCTCCATAGCTCCATACCTCCAGAGCTCCATACCTCCAGAGCTCCATACCTCCAGAGCTCCATAGCACCAGAGCTCCATGGCTTCAGAGCTCCATAGCACCATAGCTCCATACCTCCAGAGCTCCAGGGCTCCATAGCTCCATACCTCCAGAGCTCCATACCTCCAGAGCTCCATACCTCCAGAGCTCCATAGCACCAGAGCTCCATGGCTTCAGAGCTCCATAGCACCATAGCTCCATACCTCCAGAGCTCCAGGGCTCCATAGCTCCATACCTCCAGAGCTCCATACCTCCAGAGCTCCATACCTCCAGAGCTCCAGAGCTCCATAGCACCAGAGCTCCATGGCTTCAGAGCTCCATAGCACCATAGCTCCATACCTCCAGAGCTCCAGGGCTCCATAGCTCCATACCTCCAGAGCTCCATACCTCCAGAGCTCCAGAGCTCCATAGCACCAGAGCTCCATGGCTTCAGAGCTCCATAGCACCATAGCTCCATACCTCCAGAGCTCCAGGGCTCCATAGCTCCATACCTCCAGAGCTCCATACCTCCAGAGCTCCAGAGCTCCATAGCACCAGAGCTCCATGGCTTCAGAGCTCCATAGCACCATAGCTCCATACCTCCAGAGCTCCAGGGCTCCAAAGCTCCATACCTCCAGAGCTCCATACCTCCAGAGCTCCATACCTCCAGAGCTCCATAGCTCCATAGCACCAGAGCTCCATAGCTCCATAGCACCAGAGCTCCATAGCACCAGAGCTCCATAGCACCAGAGCTCCATAGCTCCATAGCACCAGAGCTCCATAGCTCCATAGCACCAGAGCTCCATAGCTCCATAGCACCAGAGCTCCATACTTCCAGAGCTCCATAGCTCCATTGCTCCATAGCACCAGAGCTCCATAGCTCCATAGCACCAGAGCTCCATAGCTCCATAGCACCAGAGCTCCATACTTCCATAGCTCCATAGCTCCATACCTCCATACCTCCAGAGCTCCATAGCTCCATAGCTCCATACCTCCAGAGCTCCATAGCTCCAGAGCTCCATAGCTCCATAGCACCAGAGCTCCATAGCTCCATAGCACCAGAGCTCCATACTTCCATAGCTCCAGGGCTCCATAGCTCCAGGGCTCCAGGGCTCCATAGCTCCATACCTCCAGAGCTCCATAGCTCCATACTTCCAGAGCTCCATAGCTCCATAGCACCAGAGCTCCATAGCTCCATAGCACCAGAGCTCCATAGCTCCATAGCACCAGAGCTCCATAGCTCCATAGCACCAGAGTTCCATAGCTCCATAGCTCCAGGGCTCCATAGCTCCATAGCTCCAGGGCTCCATAGCTCCATAGCTCCAGGGCTCCATAGCTCCATAGCTCCATACCTCCAGAGCTCCATACCTCCAGAGCTCCATACCTCCATAGCACCAGAGCTCCATAGCTCCAGGGCTCCAGGGCTCCATAGCTCCATACCTCCAGAGCTCCATAGCTCCATACTTCCAGAGCTCCATAGCTCCATAGCTCCATACTTCCATAGCTCCATAGCTCCATACTTCCATAGCACCTGAGCTCCATACCTCCAGAGCTCCATAGCTCCAGCCTGGGTGGCTGGTGGCTCCATAGCTCCATACTTCCATAGCTCTAAGTCAGAGAGTTGGCGAAAATTGCACTAAGTGCGAAAGCCCATTCATTTACAACGGCGTGTCCGCCAGGCGGCGACATTTCCCCGTTACCGGTGGCTGCGCGGCGGGTGAGTGACAGAGCTTATCCGAGCGGCTGGAACTCTGCGCCGGCGTGGTCGAGCGTGAGGCCTCGGCCCTTTGGCTGCCTGGTACCTAAAACACTTCCATTGATCCAGCCACGGAGGGTGCTGGCTGGTGGCTCCATACCTCCATAGCTCCATAGCACCAGAGCTCCATAGCTCCATAGCACCAGAGCTCCATGGCTTCAGAGCTCCATAGCACCATAGCTCCATACCTCCAGAGCTCCAGGGCTCCATAGCTCCATACCTCCAGAGCTCCATACCTCCAGAGCTCCATACCTCCAGAGCTCCATAGCACCAGAGCTCCATGGCTTCAGAGCTCCATAGCACCATAGCTCCATACCTCCAGAGCTCCAGGGCTCCATAGCTCCATACCTCCAGAGCTCCATACCTCCAGAGCTCCATACCTCCAGAGCTCCATAGCACCAGAGCTCCATGGCTTCAGAGCTCCATAGCACCATAGCTCCATACCTCCAGAGCTCCAGGGCTCCATAGCTCCATACCTCCAGAGCTCCATACCTCCAGAGCTCCATACCTCCAGAGCTCCATAGCACCAGAGCTCCATGGCTTCAGAGCTCCATAGCACCATAGCTCCATACCTCCAGAGCTCCAGGGCTCCATAGCTCCATACCTCCAGAGCTCCATACCTCCAGAGCTCCATACCTCCAGAGCTCCATAGCACCAGAGCTCCATGGCTTCAGAGCTCCATAGCACCATAGCTCCATACCTCCAGAGCTCCAGGGCTCCATAGCTCCATACCTCCAGAGCTCCATACCTCCAGAGCTCCATACCTCCAGAGCTCCAGAGCTCCATAGCACCAGAGCTCCATGGCTTCAGAGCTCCATAGCACCATAGCTCCATACCTCCAGAGCTCCAGGGCTCCATAGATCCATACCTCCAGAGCTCCATACCTCCAGAGCTCCAGAGCTCCATAGCACCAGAGCTCCATGGCTTCAGAGCTCCATAGCACCATAGCTCCATACCTCCAGAGCTCCAGGGCTCCATAGCTCCATACCTCCAGAGCTCCATACCTCCAGAGCTCCAGAGCTCCATAGCACCAGAGCTCCATGGCTTCAGAGCTCCATAGCACCATAGCTCCATACCTCCAGAGCTCCAGGGCTCCAAAGCTCCATACCTCCAGAGCTCCATACCTCCAGAGCTCCATACCTCCAGAGCTCCATAGCTCCATAGCACCAGAGCTCCATAGCTCCATAGCACCAGAGCTCCGTAGCACCAGAGCTCCATAGCACCAGAGCTCCATAGCTCCATAGCACCAGAGCTCCATAGCTCCATAGCACCAGAGCTCCATAGCTCCATAGCACCAGAGCTCCATACTTCCAGAGCTCCATAGCTCCATAGCACCAGAGCTCCATAGCTCCATAGCACCAGAGCTCCATAGCTCCATAGCACCAGAGCTCCATACTTCCATAGCTCCATAGCTCCATACCTCCAGAGCTCCATAGCTCCATAGCTCCATACCTCCAGAGCTCCATAGCTCCAGAGCTCCATAGCTCCATAGCACCAGAGCTCCATAGCTCCATAGCACCAGAGCTCCATACTTCCATAGCTCCAGGGCTCCATAGCTCCAGGGCTCCATAGCTCCATACCTCCAGAGCTCCATAGCTCCATACTTCCAGAGCTCCATAGCTCCATAGCACCAGAGCTCCATAGCTCCATAGCACCAGAGCTCCATAGCTCCATAGCACCAGAGCTCCATAGCTCCATAGCACCAGAGCTCCATAGCTCCATAGCTCCAGGGCTCCATAGCTCCACAGCTCCAGGGCTCCATAGCTCCATAGCTCCAGGGCTCCATAGCTCCATAGCTCCATACCTCCAGAGCTCCATACCTCCAGAGCTCCATACCTCCATAGCACCAGAGCTCCATAGCTCCAGGGCTCCAGGGCTCCATAGCTCCATACCTCCAGAGCTCCATAGCTCCATACTTCCAGAGCTCCATAGCTCCATAGCTCCATACTTCCATAGCTCCATAGCTCCATACTTCCATAGCACCTGAGCTCCATACCTCCAGAGCTCCATAGCTCCAGCCTGGGTGGCTGGTGGCTCCATAGCTCCATACTTCCATAGCTCTAAGTCAGAGAGTTGGCGAAAATTGCACTAAGTGCGAAAGCCCATTCATTTACAACGGCGTGTCCGCCAGGCGGCGACATTTCCCCGTTACCGGTGGCTGCGCGGCGGGTGAGTGACAGAGCTTATCCGAGCGGCTGGAACTCTGCGCCGGCGTGGTCGAGCGTGAGGCCTCGGCCCTTTGGCTGCCTGGTACCTAAAACACTTCCATTGATCCAGCCACGGAGGGTGCTGGCTGGTGGCTCCATACCTCCATAGCTCCATAGCACCAGAGCTCCATAGCTCCATAGCACCAGAGCTCCATGGCTTCAGAGCTCCATAGCACCATAGCTCCATACCTCCAGAGCTCCAGGGCTCCATAGCTTCATACCTCCAGAGCTCCATACCTCCAGAGCTCCATACCTCCAGAGCTCCATAGCACCAGAGCTCCATGGCTTCAGAGCTCCATAGCACCATAGCTCCATACTTCCAGAGCTCCAGGGCTCCATAGCTCCATACCTCCAGAGCTCCATACCTCCAGAGCTCCATACCTCCAGAGCTCCATAGCACCAGAGCTCCATGGCTTCAGAGCTCCATAGCACCATAGCTCCATACCTCCAGAGCTCCAGGGCTCCATAGCTCCATACCTCCAGAGCTCCATACCTCCAGAGCTCCATACCTCCAGAGCTCCAGAGCTCCATAGCACCAGAGCTCCATGGCTTCAGAGCTCCATAGCACCATAGCTCCATACCTCCAGAGCTCCAGGGCTCCATAGCTCCATACCTCCAGAGCTCCATACCTCCAGAGCTCCAGAGCTCCAGAGCTCCATAGCACCAGAGCTCCATGGCTTCAGAGCTCCATAGCACCATAGCTCCATACCTCCAGAGCTCCAGGGCTCCATAGCTCCATACCTCCAGAGCTCCATACCTCCAGAGCTCCATACCTCCAGAGCTCCATAGCTCCATAGCACCAGAGCTCCATAGCTCCATAGCACCAGAGCTCCATAGCACCAGAGCTCCATAGCACCAGAGCTCCATAGCTCCATAGCACCAGAGCTCCATAGCTCCATAGCACCAGAGCTCCATAGCTCCATAGCACCAGAGCTCCATACTTCCAGAGCTCCATAGCTCCATAGCTCCATAGCACCAGAGCTCCATAGCTCCATAGCACCAGAGCTCCATGGCTTCAGAGCTCCATAGCACCATAGCTCCATACCTCCAGAGCTCCAGGGCTCCATAGCTCCATACCTCCAGAGCTCCATACCTCCAGAGCTCCATACCTCCAGAGCTCCATAGCACCAGAGCTCCATAGCTCCATAGCACCAGAGCTTCATAGCACCAGAGCTCCATAGCACCAGAGCTCCATAGCTCCATAGCACCAGAGCTCCATAGCTCCATAGCACCAGAGCTCCATACTTCCAGAGCTCCATAGCTCCATAGCTCCATAGCACCAGAGCTCCATAGCTCCATAGCACCAGAGCTCCATAGCTCCATAGCACCAGAGCTCCATACTTCCATAGCTCCATAGCTCCATACCTCCAGAGCTCCATAGCTCCATAGCTCCATACCTCCAGAGCTCCATAGCTCCAGAGCTCCATAGCTCCATAGCTCCATAGCACCAGAGCTCCATAGCTCCATAGCACCAGAGCTCCATACTTCCATAGCTCCAGGGCTCCATAGCTCCAGGGCTCCATACCTCCAGAGCTCCATAGCTCCATACTTCCAGAGCTCCATAGCTCCATACTTCCATAGCTCCATACTTCCATACCTCCATAGCTCCATACTTCCATAGCACCAGAGCTCCATACTTCCATAGCACCAGAGCTCCATACCTCCAGAGCTCCAGAGCTCCAGCCTGGGTGGCTGGTGGCTCCATAGCTCCATACTTCCATAGCTCTAAGTCAGAGAGTTGGCGAAAATTGCACTAAGTGCGAAAGCCCATTCATTTACAACGGCGTGTCCGCCAGGCGGCGACATTTCCCCGTTACCGGTGGCTGCGCGGCGGGTGAGTGACAGAGCTTATCCGAGCGGCTGGAACTCTGCGCCGGCGTGGTCGAGCGTGAGGCCTCGGCCCTTTGGCTGCCTGGTACCTAAAACACTTCCATTGATCCAGCCACGGAGGGTGCTGGCTGGTGGCTCCATACCTCCATAGCTCCATAGCACCAGAGCTCCATAGCTCCATAGCACCAGAGCTCCATGGCTTCAGAGCTCCATAGCACCATAGCTCCATACCTCCAGAGCTCCAGGGCTCCATAGCTCCATACCTCCAGAGCTCCATACCTCCAGAGCTCCATACCTCCAGAGCTCCATAGCACCAGAGCTCCATGGCTTCAGAGCTCCATAGCACCATAGCTCCATACCTCCAGAGCTCCAGGGCTCCATAGCTCCATACCTCCAGAGCTCCATACCTCCAGAGCTCCATACCTCCAGAGCTCCATAGCACCAGAGCTCCATGGCTTCAGAGCTCCATAGCACCATAGCTCCATACCTCCAGAGCTCCAGGGCTCCATAGCTCCATACCTCCAGAGCTCCATACCTCCAGAGCTCCATACCTCCAGAGCTCCATAGCACCAGAGCTCCATGGCTTCAGAGCTCCATAGCACCATAGCTCCATACCTCCAGAGCTCCAGGGCTCCATAGCTCCATACCTCCAGAGCTCCATACCTCCAGAGCTCCATACCTCCAGAGCTCCAGAGCTCCATAGCACCAGAGCTCCATGGCTTCAGAGCTCCATAGCACCATAGCTCCATACCTCCAGAGCTCCAGGGCTCCATAGCTCCATACCTCCAGAGCTCCATACCTCCAGAGCTCCAGAGCTCCATAGCACCAGAGCTCCATGGCTTCAGAGCTCCATAGCACCATAGCTCCATACCTCCATAGCTCCAGGGCTCCATAGCTCCATACCTCCAGAGCTCCATACCTCCAGAGCTCCAGAGCTCCATAGCACCAGAGCTCCATGGCTTCAGAGCTCCATAGCACCATAGCTCCATACCTCCAGAGCTCCAGGGCTCCAAAGCTCCATACCTCCAGAGTTCCATACCTCCAGAGCTCCATACCTCCAGAGCTCCATAGCTCCATAGCACCAGAGCTCCATAGCTCCATAGCACCAGAGCTCCATAGCACCAGAGCTCCATAGCACCAGAGCTCCATAGCTCCATAGCACCAGAGCTCCATAGCTCCATAGCACCAGAGCTCCATAGCTCCATAGCACCAGAGCTCCATACTTCCAGAGCTCCATAGCTCCATAGCACCAGAGCTCCATAGCTCCATAGCACCAGAGCTCCATAGCTCCATAGCACCAGAGCTCCATACTTCCATAGCTCCATAGCTCCATACCTCCAGAGCTCCATAGCTCCATAGCTCCATACCTCCAGAGCTCCATAGCTCCAGAGCTCCATAGCTCCATAGCACCAGAGCTCCATAGCTCCATAGCACCAGAGCTCCATACTTCCATAGCTCCAGGGCTCCATAGCTCCAGGGCTCCATAGCTCCATACCTCCAGAGCTCCATAGCTCCATACTTCCAGAGCTCCATAGCTCCATAGCACCAGAGCTCCATAGCTCCATAGCACCAGAGCTCCATAGCTCCATAGCACCAGAGCTCCATAGCTCCATAGCACCAGAGCTCCATAGCTCCATAGCTCCAGGGCTCCATAGCTCCAGGGCTCCATAGCTCCATAGCTCCAGGGCTCCATAGCTCCATAGCTCCATACCTCCAGAGCTCCATACCTCCAGAGCTCCATACCTCCATAGCACCAGAGCTCCATAGCTCCAGGGCTCCAGGGCTCCATAGCTCCATACCTCCAGAGCTCCATAGCTCCATACTTCCAGAGCTCCATAGCTCCATAGCTCCATACTTCCATAGCTCCATAGCTCCATACTTCCATAGCACCTGAGCTCCATACCTCCAGAGCTCCATAGCTCCAGCCTGGGTGGCTGGTGGCTCCATAGCTCCATACTTCCATAGCTCTAAGTCAGAGAGTTGGCGAAAATTGCACTAAGTGCGAAAGCCCATTCATTTACAACGGCGTGTCCGCCAGGCGGCGACATTTCCCCGTTACCGGTGGCTGCGCGGCGGGTGAGTGACAGAGCTTATCCGAGCGGCTGGAACTCTGCGCCGGCGTGGTCGAGCGTGAGGCCTCGGCCCTTTGGCTGCCTGGTACCTAAAACACTTCCATTGATCCAGCCACGGAGGGTGCTGGCTGGTGGCTCCATACCTCCATAGCTCCATAGCACCAGAGCTCCATAGCTCCATAGCACCAGAGCTCCATGGCTTCAGAGCTCCATAGCACCATAGCTCCATACCTCCAGAGCTCCAGGGCTCCATAGCTCCATACCTCCAGAGCTCCATACCTCCAGAGCTCCATACCTCCAGAGCTCCATAGCACCAGAGCTCCATGGCTTCAGAGCTCCATAGCACCATAGCTCCATACCTCCAGAGCTCCAGGGCTCCATAGCTCCATACCTCCAGAGCTCCATACCTCCAGAGCTCCATACCTCCAGAGCTCCATAGCACCAGAGCTCCATGGCTTCAGAGCTCCATAGCACCATAGCTCCATACCTCCAGAGCTCCAGGGCTCCATAGCTCCATACCTCCAGAGCTCCATACCTCCAGAGCTCCATACCTCCAGAGCTCCAGAGCTCCATAGCACCAGAGCTCCATGGCTTCAGAGCTCCATAGCACCATAGCTCCATACCTCCAGAGCTCCAGGGCTCCATAGCTCCATACCTCCAGAGCTCCATACCTCCAGAGCTCCAGAGCTCCATAGCACCAGAGCTCCATGGCTTCAGAGCTCCATAGCACCATAGCTCCATACCTCCAGAGCTCCAGGGCTCCATAGCTCCATACCTCCAGAGCTCCATACCTCCAGAGCTCCATACCTCCAGAGCTCCATAGCTCCATAGCACCAGAGCTCCATAGCTCCATAGCACCAGAGCTCCATAGCACCAGAGCTCCATAGCACCAGAGCTCCATAGCTCCATAGCACCAGAGCTCCATAGCTCCATAGCACCAGAGCTCCATAGCTCCATAGCACCAGAGCTCCATACTTCCAGAGCTCCATAGCTCCATAGCTCCATAGCACCAGAGCTCCATAGCTCCATAGCACCAGAGCTCCATAGCTCCATAGCACCAGAGCTCCATACTTCCATAGCTCCATAGCTCCATACCTCCAGAGCTCCATAGCTCCATAGCTCCATACCTCCAGAGCTCCATAGCTCCAGAGCTCCATAGCTCCATAGCTCCATAGCACCAGAGCTCCATAGCTCCATAGCACCAGAGCTCCATACTTCCATAGCTCCAGGGCTCCATAGCTCCAGGGCTCTATACCTCCAGAGCTCCATAGCTCCATACTTCCAGAGCTCCATAGCTCCATACTTCCATAGCTCCATACTTCCATACCTCCATAGCTCCATACTTCCATAGCACCAGAGCTCCATACTTCCATAGCACCAGAGCTCCATACCTCCAGAGCTCCAGAGCTCCAGCCTGGGTGGCTGGTGGCTCCATAGCTCCATACTTCCATAGCTCTAAGTCAGAGAGTTGGCGAAAATTGCACTAAGTGCGAAAGCCCATTCATTTACAACGGCGTGTCCACAAGGCGGCGACATTTCCCCGTTACCGGTGGCTGCGCGGCGGGTGAGTGACAGAGCTTATCCGAGCGGCTGGAACTCTGCGCCGGCGTGGTCGAGCGTGAGGCCTCGGCCCTTTGGCTGCCTGGTACCTAAAACACTTCCATTGATCCAGCCACGGAGGGTGCTGGCTGGTGGCTCCATACCTCCATAGCTCCATAGCACCAGAGCTCCATAGCTCCATAGCACCAGAGCTCCATGGCTTCAGAGCTCCATAGCACCATAGCTCCATACCTCCAGAGCTCCAGGGCTCCATAGCTCCATACCTCCAGAGCTCCATACCTCCAGAGCTCCATACCTCCAGAGCTCCATAGCACCAGAGCTCCATGGCTTCAGAGCTCCATAGCACCATAGCTCCATACCTCCAGAGCTCCAGGGCTCCATAGCTCCATACCTCCAGAGCTCCATACCTCCAGAGCTCCATACCTCCAGAGCTCCATAGCACCAGAGCTCCATGGCTTCAGAGCTCCATAGCACCATAGCTCCATACCTCCAGAGCTCCAGGGCTCCATAGCTCCATAGCTCCAGAGCTCCATACCTCCAGAGCTCCATACCTCCAGAGCTCCATAGCACCAGAGCTCCATGGCTTCAGAGCTCCATAGCACCATAGCTCCATACCTCCAGAGCTCCAGGGCTCCATAGCTCCATACCTCCAGAGCTCCATACCTCCAGAGCTCCATACCTCCAGAGCTCCAGAGCTCCATGGCTTCAGAGCTCCATAGCACCATAGCTCCATACCTCCAGAGCTCCAGGGCTCCATAGCTCCATACCTCCAGAGCTCCATACCTCCAGAGCTCCATACCTCCAGAGCTCCATAGCTCCATAGCACCAGAGCTCCATAGCTCCATAGCACCAGAGCTCCATAGCACCAGAGCTCCATAGCACCAGAGCTCCATAGCTCCATAGCACCAGAGCTCCATAGCTCCATAGCACCAGAGCTCCATAGCTCCATAGCACCAGAGCTCCATACTTCCAGAGCTCCATAGCTCCATAGCTCCATAGCACCAGAGCTCCATAGCTCCATAGCACCAGAGCTCCATGGCTTCAGAGCTCCATAGCACCATAGCTCCATACCTCCAGAGCTCCAGGGCTCCATAGCTCCATACCTCCAGAGCTCCATACCTCCAGAGCTCCATACCTCCAGAGCTCCATAGCACCAGAGCTCCATAGCTCCATAGCACCAGAGCTCCATAGCACCAGAGCTCCATAGCACCAGAGCTCCATAGCTCCATAGCACCAGAGCTCCATAGCTCCATAGCACCAGAGCTCCATACTTCCAGAGCTCCATAGCTCCATAGCTCCATAGCACCAGAGCTCCATAGCTCCATAGCACCAGAGCTCCATAGCTCCATAGCACCAGAGCTCCATACTTCCATAGCTCCATAGCTCCATACCTCCAGAGCTCCATAGCTCCATAGCTCCATACCTCCAGAGCTCCATACCTCCAGAGCTCCAGAGCTCCATAGCACCAGAGCTCCATGGCTTCAGAGCTCCATAGCACCATAGCTCCATACCTCCAGAGCTCCAGGGCTCCATAGCTCCATACCTCCAGAGCTCCATACCTCCAGAGCTCCAGAGCTCCATAGCACCAGAGCTCCATGGCTTCAGAGCTCCATAGCACCATAGCTCCATACCTCCAGAGCTCCAGGGCTCCATAGCTCCATACCTCCAGAGCTCCATACCTCCAGAGCTCCAGAGCTCCATAGCACCAGAGCTCCATGGCTTCAGAGCTCCATAGCACCATAGCTCCATACCTCCAGAGCTCCAGGGCTCCAAAGCTCCATACTTCCAGAGCTCCATACCTCCAGAGCTCCATACCTCCAGAGCTCCATAGCTCCATAGCACCAGAGCTCCATAGCTCCATAGCACCAGAGCTCCATAGCACCAGAGCTCCATAGCACCAGAGCTCCATAGCTCCATAGCACCAGAGCTCCATAGCTCCATAGCACCAGAGCTCCATAGCTCCATAGCACCAGAGCTCCATACTTCCAGAGCTCCATAGCTCCATAGCTCCATAGCACCAGAGCTCCATAGCTCCATAGCACCAGAGCTCCATAGCTCCATAGCACCAGAGCTCCATACTTCCATAGCTCCATAGCTCCATACCTCCAGAGCTCCATAGCTCCATAGCTCCATACCTCCAGAGCTCCATAGCTCCAGAGCTCCATAGCTCCATAGCACCAGAGCTCCATAGCTCCATAGCACCAGAGCTCCATACTTCCATAGCTCCAGGGCTCCATAGCTCCAGGGCTCCATAGCTCCATACCTCCAGAGCTCCATAGCTCCATACTTCCAGAGCTCCATAGCTCCATAGCACCAGAGCTCCATAGCTCCATAGCACCAGAGCTCCATAGCTCCATAGCACCAGAGCTCCATAGCTCCATAGCACCAGAGCTCCATAGCTCCATAGCTCCAGGGCTCCATAGCTCCATAGCTCCAGGGCTCCATAGCTCCATAGCTCCAGGGCTCCATAGCTCCATAGCTCCATACCTCCAGAGCTCCATACCTCCAGAGCTCCATACCTCCATAGCACCAGAGCTCCATAGCTCCAGGGCTCCAGGGCTCCATAGCTCCATACCTCCAGAGCTCCATAGCTCCATAGCTCCATACTTCCAGAGCTCCATAGCTCCATAGCTCCATACTTCCATAGCTCCATAGCTCCATACTTCCATAGCACCTGAGCTCCATACCTCCAGAGCTCCATAGCTCCAGCCTGGGTGGCTGGTGGCTCCATAGCTCCATACTTCCATAGCTCTAAGTCAGAGAGTTGGCGAAAATTGCACTAAGTGCGAAAGCCCATTCATTTACAACGGCGTGTCCGCCAGGCGGCGACATTTCCCCGTTACCGGTGGCTGCGCGGCGGGTGAGTGACAGAGCTTATCCGAGCGGCTGGAACTCTGCGCCGGCGTGGTCGAGCGTGAGGCCTCGGCCCTTTGGCTGCCTGGTACCTAAAACACTTCCATTGATCCAGCCACGGAGGGTGCTGGCTGGTGGCTCCATACCTCCATAGCTCCATAGCACCAGAGCTCCATAGCTCCATAGCACCAGAGCTCCATGGCTTCAGAGCTCCATAGCACCATAGCTCCATACCTCCAGAGCTCCAGGGCTCCATAGCTCCATACCTCCAGAGCTCCATACCTCCAGAGCTCCATACCTCCAGAGCTCCATAGCACCAGAGCTCCATGGCTTCAGAGCTCCATAGCACCATAGCTCCATACCTCCAGAGCTCCAGGGCTCCATAGCTCCATACCTCCAGAGCTCCATACCTCCAGAGCTCCATACCTCCAGAGCTCCATAGCACCAGAGCTCCATGGCTTCAGAGCTCCATAGCACCATAGCTCCATACCTCCAGAGCTCCAGGGCTCCATAGCTCCATACCTCCAGAGCTCCATACCTCCAGAGCTCCATACCTCCAGAGCTCCAGAGCTCCATAGCACCAGAGCTCCATGGCTTCAGAGCTCCATAGCACCATAGCTCCATACCTCCAGAGCTCCAGGGCTCCATAGCTCCATACCTCCAGAGCTCCATACCTCCAGAGCTCCAGAGCTCCATAGCACCAGAGCTCCATGGCTTCAGAGCTCCATAGCACCATAGCTCCATACCTCCAGAGCTCCAGGGCTCCATAGCTCCATACCTCCAGAGCTCCATACCTCCAGAGCTCCAGAGCTCCATAGCACCAGAGCTCCATGGCTTCAGAGCTCCATAGCACCATAGCTCCATACCTCCAGAGCTCCAGGGCTCCAAAGCTCCATACCTCCAGAGCTCCATACCTCCAGAGCTCCATACCTCCAGAGCTCCATAGCTCCATAGCACCAGAGCTCCATAGCTCCATAGCACCAGAGCTCCATAGCACCAGAGCTCCATAGCACCAGAGCTCCATAGCTCCATAGCACCAGAGCTCCATAGCTCCATAGCACCAGAGCTCCATAGCTCCATAGCACCAGAGCTCCATACTTCCAGAGCTCCATAGCTCCATTGCTCCATAGCACCAGAGCTCCATAGCTCCATAGCACCAGAGCTCCATAGCTCCATAGCACCAGAGCTCCATACTTCCATAGCTCCATAGCTCCATACCTCCAGAGCTCCATAGCTCCATAGCTCCATACCTCCAGAGCTCCATAGCTCCAGAGCTCCATAGCTCCATAGCACCAGAGCTCCATAGCTCCATAGCACCAGAGCTCCATACTTCCATAGCTCCAGGGCTCCATAGCTCCAGGGCTCCAGGGCTCCATAGCTCCATACCTCCAGAGCTCCATAGCTCCATACTTCCAGAGCTCCATAGCTCCATAGCACCAGAGCTCCATAGCTCCATAGCACCAGAGCTCCATAGCTCCATAGCACCAGAGCTCCATAGCTCCATAGCACCAGAGTTCCATAGCTCCATAGCTCCAGGGCTCCATAGCTCCATAGCTCCAGGGCTCCATAGCTCCATAGCTCCAGGGCTCCATAGCTCCATAGCTCCATACCTCCAGAGCTCCATACCTCCAGAGCTCCATACCTCCATAGCACCAGAGCTCCATAGCTCCAGGGCTCCAGGGCTCCATAGCTCCATACCTCCAGAGCTCCATAGCTCCATACTTCCAGAGCTCCATAGCTCCATAGCTCCATACTTCCATAGCTCCATAGCTCCATACTTCCATAGCACCTGAGCTCCATACCTCCAGAGCTCCATAGCTCCAGCCTGGGTGGCTGGTGGCTCCATAGCTCCATACTTCCATAGCTCTAAGTCAGAGAGTTGGCGAAAATTGCACTAAGTGCGAAAGCCCATTCATTTACAACGGCGTGTCCGCTAGGCGGCGACATTTCCCCGTTACCGGTGGCTGCGCGGCGGGTGAGTGACAGAGCTTATCCGAGCGGCTGGAACTCTGCGCCGGCGTGGTCGAGCGTGAGGCCTCGGCCCTTTGGCTGCCTGGTACCTAAAACACTTCCATTGATCCAGCCACGGAGGGTGCTGGCTGGTGGCTCCATACCTCCATAGCTCCATAGCACCAGAGCTCCATAGCTCCATAGCACCAGAGCTCCATGGCTTCAGAGCTCCATAGCACCATAGCTCCATACCTCCAGAGCTCCAGGGCTCCATAGCTCCATACCTCCAGAGCTCCATACCTCCAGAGCTCCATACCTCCAGAGCTCCATAGCACCAGAGCTCCATGGCTTCAGAGCTCCATAGCACCATAGCTCCATACCTCCAGAGCTCCAGGGCTCCATAGCTCCATACCTCCAGAACTCCATACCTCCAGAGCTCCATACCTCCAGAGCTCCATAGCACCAGAGCTCCATGGCTTCAGAGCTCCATAGCACCATAGCTCCATACCTCCAGAGCTCCAGGGCTCCATAGCTCCATACCTCCAGAGCTCCATACCTCCAGAGCTCCATACCTCCAGAGCTCCATAGCACCAGAGCTCCATGGCTTCAGAGCTCCATAGCACCATAGCTCCATACCTCCAGAGCTCCAGGGCTCCATAGCTCCATACCTCCAGAGCTCCATACCTCCAGAGCTCCATACCTCCAGAGCTCCATAGCACCAGAGCTCCATGGCTTCAGAGCTCCATAGCACCATAGCTCCATACCTCCAGAGCTCCAGGGCTCCATAGCTCCATACCTCCAGAGCTCCATACCTCCAGAGCTCCATACCTCCAGAGCTCCAGAGCTCCATAGCACCAGAGCTCCATGGCTTCAGAGCTCCATAGCACCATAGCTCCATACCTCCAGAGCTCCAGGGCTCCATAGATCCATACCTCCAGAGCTCCATACCTCCAGAGCTCCAGAGCTCCATAGCACCAGAGCTCCATGGCTTCAGAGCTCCATAGCACCATAGCTCCATACCTCCAGAGCTCCAGGGCTCCATAGCTCCATACCTCCAGAGCTCCATACCTCCAGAGCTCCAGAGCTCCATAGCACCAGAGCTCCATGGCTTCAGAGCTCCATAGCACCATAGCTCCATACCTCCAGAGCTCCAGGGCTCCAAAGCTCCATACCTCCAGAGCTCCATACCTCCAGAGCTCCATACCTCCAGAGCTCCATAGCTCCATAGCACCAGAGCTCCATAGCTCCATAGCACCAGAGCTCCGTAGCACCAGAGCTCCATAGCACCAGAGCTCCATAGCTCCATAGCACCAGAGCTCCATAGCTCCATAGCACCAGAGCTCCATAGCTCCATAGCACCAGAGCTCCATACTTCCAGAGCTCCATAGCTCCATAGCACCAGAGCTCCATAGCTCCATAGCACCAGAGCTCCATAGCTCCATAGCACCAGAGCTCCATACTTCCATAGCTCCATAGCTCCATACCTCCAGAGCTCCATAGCTCCATAGCTCCATACCTCCAGAGCTCCATAGCTCCAGAGCTCCATAGCTCCATAGCACCAGAGCTCCATAGCTCCATAGCACCAGAGCTCCATACTTCCATAGCTCCAGGGCTCCATAGCTCCAGGGCTCCATAGCTCCATACCTCCAGAGCTCCATAGCTCCATACTTCCAGAGCTCCATAGCTCCATAGCACCAGAGCTCCATAGCTCCATAGCACCAGAGCTCCATAGCTCCATAGCACCAGAGCTCCATAGCTCCATAGCACCAGAGCTCCATAGCTCCATAGCTCCAGGGCTCCATAGCTCCACAGCTCCAGGGCTCCATAGCTCCATAGCTCCAGGGCTCCATAGCTCCATAGCTCCATACCTCCAGAGCTCCATACCTCCAGAGCTCCATACCTCCATAGCACCAGAGCTCCATAGCTCCAGGGCTCCAGGGCTCCATAGCTCCATACCTCCAGAGCTCCATAGCTCCATACTTCCAGAGCTCCATAGCTCCATAGCTCCATACTTCCATAGCTCCATAGCTCCATACTTCCATAGCACCTGAGCTCCATACCTCCAGAGCTCCATAGCTCCATACTTCCATAGCTCTAAGTAAGAGAGTTGGCGAAAATTGCACTAAGTGCGAAAGCCCATTCATTTACAACGGCGTGTCCGCCAGGCGGCGACATTTCCCCGTTACCGGTGGCTGCGCGGCGGGTGAGTGACAGAGCTTATCCGAGCGGCTGGAACTCTGCGCCGGCGTGGTCGAGCGTGAGGCCTCGGCCCTTTGGCTGCCTGGTACCTAAAACACTTCCATTGATCCAGCCACGGAGGGTGCTGGCTGGTGGCTCCATACCTCCATAGCTCCATAGCACCAGAGCTCCATAGCTCCATAGCACCAGAGCTCCATGGCTTCAGAGCTCCATAGCACCATAGCTCCATACCTCCAGAGCTCCAGGGCTCCATAGCTTCATACCTCCAGAGCTCCATACCTCCAGAGCTCCATAGCACCAGAGCTCCATGGCTTCAGAGCTCCATAGCACCATAGCTCCATACTTCCAGAGCTCCAGGGCTCCATAGCTCCATACCTCCAGAGCTCCATACCTCCAGAGCTCCATACCTCCAGAGCTCCATAGCACCAGAGCTCCATGGCTTCAGAGCTCCATAGCACCATAGCTCCATACCTCCAGAGCTCCAGGGCTCCATAGCTCCATACCTCCAGAGCTCCATACCTCCAGAGCTCCATACCTCCAGAGCTCCAGAGCTCCATAGCACCAGAGCTCCATGGCTTCAGAGCTCCATAGCACCATAGCTCCATACCTCCAGAGCTCCAGGGCTCCATAGCTCCATACCTCCAGAGCTCCATACCTCCAGAGCTCCAGAGCTCCAGAGCTCCATAGCACCAGAGCTCCATGGCTTCAGAGCTCCATAGCACCATAGCTCCATACCTCCAGAGCTCCAGGGCTCCATAGCTCCATACCTCCAGAGCTCCATACCTCCAGAGCTCCATACCTCCAGAGCTCCATAGCTCCATAGCACCAGAGCTCCATAGCTCCATAGCACCAGAGCTCCATAGCACCAGAGCTCCATAGCACCAGAGCTCCATAGCTCCATAGCACCAGAGCTCCATAGCTCCATAGCACCAGAGCTCCATAGCTCCATAGCACCAGAGCTCCATACTTCCAGAGCTCCATAGCTCCATAGCTCCATAGCACCAGAGCTCCATAGCTCCATAGCACCAGAGCTCCATGGCTTCAGAGCTCCATAGCACCATAGCTCCATACCTCCAGAGCTCCAGGGCTCCATAGCTCCATACCTCCAGAGCTCCATACCTCCAGAGCTCCATACCTCCAGAGCTCCATAGCACCAGAGCTCCATAGCTCCATAGCACCAGAGCTCCATAGCACCAGAGCTCCATAGCACCAGAGCTCCATAGCTCCATAGCACCAGAGCTCCATAGCTCCATAGCACCAGAGCTCCATACTTCCAGAGCTCCATAGCTCCATAGCTCCATAGCACCAGAGCTCCATAGCTCCATAGCACCAGAGCTCCATAGCTCCATAGCACCAGAGCTCCATACTTCCATAGCTCCATAGCTCCATACCTCCAGAGCTCCATAGCTCCATAGCTCCATACCTCCAGAGCTCCATAGCTCCAGAGCTCCATAGCTCCATAGCTCCATAGCACCAGAGCTCCATAGCTCCATAGCACCAGAGCTCCATACTTCCATAGCTCCAGGGCTCCATAGCTCCAGGGCTCCATACCTCCAGAGCTCCATAGCTCCATACTTCCAGAGCTCCATAGCTCCATACTTCCATAGCTCCATACTTCCATACCTCCATAGCTCCATACTTCCATAGCACCAGAGCTCCATACTTCCATAGCACCAGAGCTCCATACCTCCAGAGCTCCAGAGCTCCAGCCTGGGTGGCTGGTGGCTCCATAGCTCCATACTTCCATAGCTCTAAGTCAGAGAGTTGGCGAAAATTGCACTAAGTGCGAAAGCCCATTCATTTACAACGGCGTGTCCGCCAGGCGGCGACATTTCCCCGTTACCGGTGGCTGCGCGGCGGGTGAGTGACAGAGCTTATCCGAGCGGCTGGAACTCTGCGCCGGCGTGGTCGAGCGTGAGGCCTCGGCCCTTTGGCTGCCTGGTACCTAAAACACTTCCATTGATCCAGCCACGGAGGGTGCTGGCTGGTGGCTCCATACCTCCATAGCTCCATAGCACCAGAGCTCCATAGCTCCATAGCACCAGAGCTCCATGGCTTCAGAGCTCCATAGCACCATAGCTCCATACCTCCAGAGCTCCAGGGCTCCATAGCTCCATACCTCCAGAGCTCCATACCTCCAGAGCTCCATACCTCCAGAGCTCCATAGCACCAGAGCTCCATGGCTTCAGAGCTCCATAGCACCATAGCTCCATACCTCCAGAGCTCCAGGGCTCCATAGCTCCATACCTCCAGAGCTCCATACCTCCAGAGCTCCATACCTCCAGAGCTCCATAGCACCAGAGCTCCATGGCTTCAGAGCTCCATAGCACCATAGCTCCATACCTCCAGAGCTCCAGGGCTCCATAGCTCCATACCTCCAGAGCTCCATACCTCCAGAGCTCCATACCTCCAGAGCTCCATAGCACCAGAGCTCCATGGCTTCAGAGCTCCATAGCACCATAGCTCCATACCTCCAGAGCTCCAGGGCTCCATAGCTCCATACCTCCAGAGCTCCATACCTCCAGAGCTCCATACCTCCAGAGCTCCAGAGCTCCATAGCACCAGAGCTCCATGGCTTCAGAGCTCCATAGCACCATAGCTCCATACCTCCAGAGCTCCAGGGCTCCATAGCTCCATACCTCCAGAGCTCCATACCTCCAGAGCTCCAGAGCTCCATAGCACCAGAGCTCCATGGCTTCAGAGCTCCATAGCACCATAGCTCCATACCTCCATAGCTCCAGGGCTCCATAGCTCCATACCTCCAGAGCTCCATACCTCCAGAGCTCCAGAGCTCCATAGCACCAGAGCTCCATGGCTTCAGAGCTCCATAGCACCATAGCTCCATACCTCCAGAGCTCCAGGGCTCCAAAGCTCCATACCTCCAGAGTTCCATACCTCCAGAGCTCCATACCTCCAGAGCTCCATAGCTCCATAGCACCAGAGCTCCATAGCTCCATAGCACCAGAGCTCCATAGCACCAGAGCTCCATAGCACCAGAGCTCCATAGCTCCATAGCACCAGAGCTCCATAGCTCCATAGCACCAGAGCTCCATAGCTCCATAGCACCAGAGCTCCATACTTCCAGAGCTCCATAGCTCCATAGCACCAGAGCTCCATAGCTCCATAGCACCAGAGCTCCATAGCTCCATAGCACCAGAGCTCCATACTTCCATAGCTCCATAGCTCCATACCTCCAGAGCTCCATAGCTCCATAGCTCCATACCTCCAGAGCTCCATAGCTCCAGAGCTCCATAGCTCCATAGCACCAGAGCTCCATAGCTCCATAGCACCAGAGCTCCATACTTCCATAGCTCCAGGGCTCCATAGCTCCAGGGCTCCATAGCTCCATACCTCCAGAGCTCCATAGCTCCATACTTCCAGAGCTCCATAGCTCCATAGCACCAGAGCTCCATAGCTCCATAGCACCAGAGCTCCATAGCTCCATAGCACCAGAGCTCCATAGCTCCATAGCACCAGAGCTCCATAGCTCCATAGCTCCAGGGCTCCATAGCTCCAGGGCTCCATAGCTCCATAGCTCCAGGGCTCCATAGCTCCATAGCTCCATACCTCCAGAGCTCCATACCTCCAGAGCTCCATACCTCCATAGCACCAGAGCTCCATAGCTCCAGGGCTCCAGGGCTCCATAGCTCCATACCTCCAGAGCTCCATAGCTCCATACTTCCAGAGCTCCATAGCTCCATAGCTCCATACTTCCATAGCTCCATAGCTCCATACTTCCATAGCACCTGAGCTCCATACCTCCAGAGCTCCATAGCTCCAGCCTGGGTGGCTGGTGGCTCCATAGCTCCATACTTCCATAGCTCTAAGTCAGAGAGTTGGCGAAAATTGCACTAAGTGCGAAAGCCCATTCATTTACAACGGCGTGTCCGCCAGGCGGCGACATTTCCCCGTTACCGGTGGCTGCGCGGCGGGTGAGTGACAGAGCTTATCCGAGCGGCTGGAACTCTGCGCCGGCGTGGTCGAGCGTGAGGCCTCGGCCCTTTGGCTGCCTGGTACCTAAAACACTTCCATTGATCCAGCCACGGAGGGTGCTGGCTGGTGGCTCCATACCTCCATAGCTCCATAGCACCAGAGCTCCATAGCTCCATAGCACCAGAGCTCCATGGCTTCAGAGCTCCATAGCACCATAGCTCCATACCTCCAGAGCTCCAGGGCTCCATAGCTCCATACCTCCAGAGCTCCATACCTCCAGAGCTCCATACCTCCAGAGCTCCATAGCACCAGAGCTCCATGGCTTCAGAGCTCCATAGCACCATAGCTCCATACCTCCAGAGCTCCAGGGCTCCATAGCTCCATACCTCCAGAGCTCCATACCTCCAGAGCTCCATACCTCCAGAGCTCCATAGCACCAGAGCTCCATGGCTTCAGAGCTCCATAGCACCATAGCTCCATACCTCCAGAGCTCCAGGGCTCCATAGCTCCATACCTCCAGAGCTCCATACCTCCAGAGCTCCATACCTCCAGAGCTCCAGAGCTCCATAGCACCAGAGCTCCATGGCTTCAGAGCTCCATAGCACCATAGCTCCATACCTCCAGAGCTCCAGGGCTCCATAGCTCCATACCTCCAGAGCTCCATACCTCCAGAGCTCCAGAGCTCCATAGCACCAGAGCTCCATGGCTTCAGAGCTCCATAGCACCATAGCTCCATACCTCCAGAGCTCCAGGGCTCCATAGCTCCATACCTCCAGAGCTCCATACCTCCAGAGCTCCATACCTCCAGAGCTCCATAGCTCCATAGCACCAGAGCTCCATAGCTCCATAGCACCAGAGCTCCATAGCACCAGAGCTCCATAGCACCAGAGCTCCATAGCTCCATAGCACCAGAGCTCCATAGCTCCATAGCACCAGAGCTCCATAGCTCCATAGCACCAGAGCTCCATACTTCCAGAGCTCCATAGCTCCATAGCTCCATAGCACCAGAGCTCCATAGCTCCATAGCACCAGAGCTCCATAGCTCCATAGCACCAGAGCTCCATACTTCCATAGCTCCATAGCTCCATACCTCCAGAGCTCCATAGCTCCATAGCTCCATACCTCCAGAGCTCCATAGCTCCAGAGCTCCATAGCTCCATAGCTCCATAGCACCAGAGCTCCATAGCTCCATAGCACCAGAGCTCCATACTTCCATAGCTCCAGGGCTCCATAGCTCCAGGGCTCTATACCTCCAGAGCTCCATAGCTCCATACTTCCAGAGCTCCATAGCTCCATACTTCCATAGCTCCATACTTCCATACCTCCATAGCTCCATACTTCCATAGCACCAGAGCTCCATACTTCCATAGCACCAGAGCTCCATACCTCCAGAGCTCCAGAGCTCCAGCCTGGGTGGCTGGTGGCTCCATAGCTCCATACTTCCATAGCTCTAAGTCAGAGAGTTGGCGAAAATTGCACTAAGTGCGAAAGCCCATTCATTTACAACGGCGTGTCCACAAGGCGGCGACATTTCCCCGTTACCGGTGGCTGCGCGGCGGGTGAGTGACAGAGCTTATCCGAGCGGCTGGAACTCTGCGCCGGCGTGGTCGAGCGTGAGGCCTCGGCCCTTTGGCTGCCTGGTACCTAAAACACTTCCATTGATCCAGCCACGGAGGGTGCTGGCTGGTGGCTCCATACCTCCATAGCTCCATAGCACCAGAGCTCCATAGCTCCATAGCACCAGAGCTCCATGGCTTCAGAGCTCCATAGCACCATAGCTCCATACCTCCAGAGCTCCAGGGCTCCATAGCTCCATACCTCCAGAGCTCCATACCTCCAGAGCTCCATACCTCCAGAGCTCCATAGCACCAGAGCTCCATGGCTTCAGAGCTCCATAGCACCATAGCTCCATACCTCCAGAGCTCCAGGGCTCCATAGCTCCATACCTCCAGAGCTCCATACCTCCAGAGCTCCATACCTCCAGAGCTCCATAGCACCAGAGCTCCATGGCTTCAGAGCTCCATAGCACCATAGCTCCATACCTCCAGAGCTCCAGGGCTCCATAGCTCCATAGCTCCAGAGCTCCATACCTCCAGAGCTCCATACCTCCAGAGCTCCATAGCACCAGAGCTCCATGGCTTCAGAGCTCCATAGCACCATAGCTCCATACCTCCAGAGCTCCAGGGCTCCATAGCTCCATACCTCCAGAGCTCCATACCTCCAGAGCTCCATACCTCCAGAGCTCCAGAGCTCCATGGCTTCAGAGCTCCATAGCACCATAGCTCCATACCTCCAGAGCTCCAGGGCTCCATAGCTCCATACCTCCAGAGCTCCATACCTCCAGAGCTCCATACCTCCAGAGCTCCATAGCTCCATAGCACCAGAGCTCCATAGCTCCATAGCACCAGAGCTCCATAGCACCAGAGCTCCATAGCACCAGAGCTCCATAGCTCCATAGCACCAGAGCTCCATAGCTCCATAGCACCAGAGCTCCATAGCTCCATAGCACCAGAGCTCCATACTTCCAGAGCTCCATAGCTCCATAGCTCCATAGCACCAGAGCTCCATAGCTCCATAGCACCAGAGCTCCATGGCTTCAGAGCTCCATAGCACCATAGCTCCATACCTCCAGAGCTCCAGGGCTCCATAGCTCCATACCTCCAGAGCTCCATACCTCCAGAGCTCCATACCTCCAGAGCTCCATAGCACCAGAGCTCCATAGCTCCATAGCACCAGAGCTCCATAGCACCAGAGCTCCATAGCACCAGAGCTCCATAGCTCCATAGCACCAGAGCTCCATAGCTCCATAGCACCAGAGCTCCATACTTCCAGAGCTCCATAGCTCCATAGCTCCATAGCACCAGAGCTCCATAGCTCCATAGCACCAGAGCTCCATAGCTCCATAGCACCAGAGCTCCATACTTCCATAGCTCCATAGCTCCATACCTCCAGAGCTCCATAGCTCCATAGCTCCATACCTCCAGAGCTCCATACCTCCAGAGCTCCAGAGCTCCATAGCACCAGAGCTCCATGGCTTCAGAGCTCCATAGCACCATAGCTCCATACCTCCAGAGCTCCAGGGCTCCATAGCTCCATACCTCCAGAGCTCCATACCTCCAGAGCTCCAGAGCTCCATAGCACCAGAGCTCCATGGCTTCAGAGCTCCATAGCACCATAGCTCCATACCTCCAGAGCTCCAGGGCTCCATAGCTCCATACCTCCAGAGCTCCATACCTCCAGAGCTCCAGAGCTCCATAGCACCAGAGCTCCATGGCTTCAGAGCTCCATAGCACCATAGCTCCATACCTCCAGAGCTCCAGGGCTCCAAAGCTCCATACTTCCAGAGCTCCATACCTCCAGAGCTCCATACCTCCAGAGCTCCATAGCTCCATAGCACCAGAGCTCCATAGCTCCATAGCACCAGAGCTCCATAGCACCAGAGCTCCATAGCACCAGAGCTCCATAGCTCCATAGCACCAGAGCTCCATAGCTCCATAGCACCAGAGCTCCATAGCTCCATAGCACCAGAGCTCCATACTTCCAGAGCTCCATAGCTCCATAGCTCCATAGCACCAGAGCTCCATAGCTCCATAGCACCAGAGCTCCATAGCTCCATAGCACCAGAGCTCCATACTTCCATAGCTCCATAGCTCCATACCTCCAGAGCTCCATAGCTCCATAGCTCCATACCTCCAGAGCTCCATAGCTCCAGAGCTCCATAGCTCCATAGCACCAGAGCTCCATAGCTCCATAGCACCAGAGCTCCATACTTCCATAGCTCCAGGGCTCCATAGCTCCAGGGCTCCATAGCTCCATACCTCCAGAGCTCCATAGCTCCATACTTCCAGAGCTCCATAGCTCCATAGCACCAGAGCTCCATAGCTCCATAGCACCAGAGCTCCATAGCTCCATAGCACCAGAGCTCCATAGCTCCATAGCACCAGAGCTCCATAGCTCCATAGCTCCAGGGCTCCATAGCTCCATAGCTCCAGGGCTCCATAGCTCCATAGCTCCAGGGCTCCATAGCTCCATAGCTCCATACCTCCAGAGCTCCATACCTCCAGAGCTCCATACCTCCATAGCACCAGAGCTCCATAGCTCCAGGGCTCCAGGGCTCCATAGCTCCATACCTCCAGAGCTCCATAGCTCCATAGCTCCATACTTCCAGAGCTCCATAGCTCCATAGCTCCATACTTCCATAGCTCCATAGCTCCATACTTCCATAGCACCTGAGCTCCATACCTCCAGAGCTCCATAGCTCCAGCCTGGGTGGCTGGTGGCTCCATAGCTCCATACTTCCATAGCTCTAAGTCAGAGAGTTGGCGAAAATTGCACTAAGTGCGAAAGCCCATTCATTTACAACGGCGTGTCCGCCAGGCGGCGACATTTCCCCGTTACCGGTGGCTGCGCGGCGGGTGAGTGACAGAGCTTATCCGAGCGGCTGGAACTCTGCGCCGGCGTGGTCGAGCGTGAGGCCTCGGCCCTTTGGCTGCCTGGTACCTAAAACACTTCCATTGATCCAGCCACGGAGGGTGCTGGCTGGTGGCTCCATACCTCCATAGCTCCATAGCACCAGAGCTCCATAGCTCCATAGCACCAGAGCTCCATGGCTTCAGAGCTCCATAGCACCATAGCTCCATACCTCCAGAGCTCCAGGGCTCCATAGCTCCATACCTCCAGAGCTCCATACCTCCAGAGCTCCATACCTCCAGAGCTCCATAGCACCAGAGCTCCATGGCTTCAGAGCTCCATAGCACCATAGCTCCATACCTCCAGAGCTCCAGGGCTCCATAGCTCCATACCTCCAGAGCTCCATACCTCCAGAGCTCCATACCTCCAGAGCTCCATAGCACCAGAGCTCCATGGCTTCAGAGCTCCATAGCACCATAGCTCCATACCTCCAGAGCTCCAGGGCTCCATAGCTCCATACCTCCAGAGCTCCATACCTCCAGAGCTCCATACCTCCAGAGCTCCAGAGCTCCATAGCACCAGAGCTCCATGGCTTCAGAGCTCCATAGCACCATAGCTCCATACCTCCAGAGCTCCAGGGCTCCATAGCTCCATACCTCCAGAGCTCCATACCTCCAGAGCTCCAGAGCTCCATAGCACCAGAGCTCCATGGCTTCAGAGCTCCATAGCACCATAGCTCCATACCTCCAGAGCTCCAGGGCTCCATAGCTCCATACCTCCAGAGCTCCATACCTCCAGAGCTCCAGAGCTCCATAGCACCAGAGCTCCATGGCTTCAGAGCTCCATAGCACCATAGCTCCATACCTCCAGAGCTCCAGGGCTCCAAAGCTCCATACCTCCAGAGCTCCATACCTCCAGAGCTCCATACCTCCAGAGCTCCATAGCTCCATAGCACCAGAGCTCCATAGCTCCATAGCACCAGAGCTCCATAGCACCAGAGCTCCATAGCACCAGAGCTCCATAGCTCCATAGCACCAGAGCTCCATAGCTCCATAGCACCAGAGCTCCATAGCTCCATAGCACCAGAGCTCCATACTTCCAGAGCTCCATAGCTCCATTGCTCCATAGCACCAGAGCTCCATAGCTCCATAGCACCAGAGCTCCATAGCTCCATAGCACCAGAGCTCCATACTTCCATAGCTCCATAGCTCCATACCTCCAGAGCTCCATAGCTCCATAGCTCCATACCTCCAGAGCTCCATAGCTCCAGAGCTCCATAGCTCCATAGCACCAGAGCTCCATAGCTCCATAGCACCAGAGCTCCATACTTCCATAGCTCCAGGGCTCCATAGCTCCAGGGCTCCAGGGCTCCATAGCTCCATACCTCCAGAGCTCCATAGCTCCATACTTCCAGAGCTCCATAGCTCCATAGCACCAGAGCTCCATAGCTCCATAGCACCAGAGCTCCATAGCTCCATAGCACCAGAGCTCCATAGCTCCATAGCACCAGAGTTCCATAGCTCCATAGCTCCAGGGCTCCATAGCTCCATAGCTCCAGGGCTCCATAGCTCCATAGCTCCAGGGCTCCATAGCTCCATAGCTCCATACCTCCAGAGCTCCATACCTCCAGAGCTCCATACCTCCATAGCACCAGAGCTCCATAGCTCCAGGGCTCCAGGGCTCCATAGCTCCATACCTCCAGAGCTCCATAGCTCCATACTTCCAGAGCTCCATAGCTCCATAGCTCCATACTTCCATAGCTCCATAGCTCCATACTTCCATAGCACCTGAGCTCCATACCTCCAGAGCTCCATAGCTCCAGCCTGGGTGGCTGGTGGCTCCATAGCTCCATACTTCCATAGCTCTAAGTCAGAGAGTTGGCGAAAATTGCACTAAGTGCGAAAGCCCATTCATTTACAACGGCGTGTCCGCTAGGCGGCGACATTTCCCCGTTACCGGTGGCTGCGCGGCGGGTGAGTGACAGAGCTTATCCGAGCGGCTGGAACTCTGCGCCGGCGTGGTCGAGCGTGAGGCCTCGGCCCTTTGGCTGCCTGGTACCTAAAACACTTCCATTGATCCAGCCACGGAGGGTGCTGGCTGGTGGCTCCATACCTCCATAGCTCCATAGCACCAGAGCTCCATAGCTCCATAGCACCAGAGCTCCATGGCTTCAGAGCTCCATAGCACCATAGCTCCATACCTCCAGAGCTCCAGGGCTCCATAGCTCCATACCTCCAGAGCTCCATACCTCCAGAGCTCCATACCTCCAGAGCTCCATAGCACCAGAGCTCCATGGCTTCAGAGCTCCATAGCACCATAGCTCCATACCTCCAGAGCTCCAGGGCTCCATAGCTCCATACCTCCAGAACTCCATACCTCCAGAGCTCCATACCTCCAGAGCTCCATAGCACCAGAGCTCCATGGCTTCAGAGCTCCATAGCACCATAGCTCCATACCTCCAGAGCTCCAGGGCTCCATAGCTCCATACCTCCAGAGCTCCATACCTCCAGAGCTCCATACCTCCAGAGCTCCATAGCACCAGAGCTCCATGGCTTCAGAGCTCCATAGCACCATAGCTCCATACCTCCAGAGCTCCAGGGCTCCATAGCTCCATACCTCCAGAGCTCCATACCTCCAGAGCTCCATACCTCCAGAGCTCCATAGCACCAGAGCTCCATGGCTTCAGAGCTCCATAGCACCATAGCTCCATACCTCCAGAGCTCCAGGGCTCCATAGCTCCATACCTCCAGAGCTCCATACCTCCAGAGCTCCATACCTCCAGAGCTCCAGAGCTCCATAGCACCAGAGCTCCATGGCTTCAGAGCTCCATAGCACCATAGCTCCATACCTCCAGAGCTCCAGGGCTCCATAGATCCATACCTCCAGAGCTCCATACCTCCAGAGCTCCAGAGCTCCATAGCACCAGAGCTCCATGGCTTCAGAGCTCCATAGCACCATAGCTCCATACCTCCAGAGCTCCAGGGCTCCATAGCTCCATACCTCCAGAGCTCCATACCTCCAGAGCTCCAGAGCTCCATAGCACCAGAGCTCCATGGCTTCAGAGCTCCATAGCACCATAGCTCCATACCTCCAGAGCTCCAGGGCTCCAAAGCTCCATACCTCCAGAGCTCCATACCTCCAGAGCTCCATACCTCCAGAGCTCCATAGCTCCATAGCACCAGAGCTCCATAGCTCCATAGCACCAGAGCTCCGTAGCACCAGAGCTCCATAGCACCAGAGCTCCATAGCTCCATAGCACCAGAGCTCCATAGCTCCATAGCACCAGAGCTCCATAGCTCCATAGCACCAGAGCTCCATACTTCCAGAGCTCCATAGCTCCATAGCACCAGAGCTCCATAGCTCCATAGCACCAGAGCTCCATAGCTCCATAGCACCAGAGCTCCATACTTCCATAGCTCCATAGCTCCATACCTCCAGAGCTCCATAGCTCCATAGCTCCATACCTCCAGAGCTCCATAGCTCCAGAGCTCCATAGCTCCATAGCACCAGAGCTCCATAGCTCCATAGCACCAGAGCTCCATACTTCCATAGCTCCAGGGCTCCATAGCTCCAGGGCTCCATAGCTCCATACCTCCAGAGCTCCATAGCTCCATACTTCCAGAGCTCCATAGCTCCATAGCACCAGAGCTCCATAGCTCCATAGCACCAGAGCTCCATAGCTCCATAGCACCAGAGCTCCATAGCTCCATAGCACCAGAGCTCCATAGCTCCATAGCTCCAGGGCTCCATAGCTCCACAGCTCCAGGGCTCCATAGCTCCATAGCTCCAGGGCTCCATAGCTCCATAGCTCCATACCTCCAGAGCTCCATACCTCCAGAGCTCCATACCTCCATAGCACCAGAGCTCCATAGCTCCAGGGCTCCAGGGCTCCATAGCTCCATACCTCCAGAGCTCCATAGCTCCATACTTCCAGAGCTCCATAGCTCCATAGCTCCATACTTCCATAGCTCCATAGCTCCATACTTCCATAGCACCTGAGCTCCATACCTCCAGAGCTCCATAGCTCCAGCCTGGGTGGCTGGTGGCTCCATAGCTCCATACTTCCATAGCTCTAAGTCAGAGAGTTGGCGAAAATTGCACTAAGTGCGAAAGCCCATTCATTTACAACGGCGTGTCCGCCAGGCGGCGACATTTCCCCGTTACCGGTGGCTGCGCGGCGGGTGAGTGACAGAGCTTATCCGAGCGGCTGGAACTCTGCGCCGGCGTGGTCGAGCGTGAGGCCTCGGCCCTTTGGCTGCCTGGTACCTAAAACACTTCCATTGATCCAGCCACGGAGGGTGCTGGCTGGTGGCTCCATACCTCCATAGCTCCATAGCACCAGAGCTCCATAGCTCCATAGCACCAGAGCTCCATGGCTTCAGAGCTCCATAGCACCATAGCTCCATACCTCCAGAGCTCCAGGGCTCCATAGCTTCATACCTCCAGAGCTCCATACCTCCAGAGCTCCATACCTCCAGAGCTCCATAGCACCAGAGCTCCATGGCTTCAGAGCTCCATAGCACCATAGCTCCATACTTCCAGAGCTCCAGGGCTCCATAGCTCCATACCTCCAGAGCTCCATACCTCCAGAGCTCCATACCTCCAGAGCTCCATAGCACCAGAGCTCCATGGCTTCAGAGCTCCATAGCACCATAGCTCCATACCTCCAGAGCTCCAGGGCTCCATAGCTCCATACCTCCAGAGCTCCATACCTCCAGAGCTCCATACCTCCAGAGCTCCAGAGCTCCATAGCACCAGAGCTCCATGGCTTCAGAGCTCCATAGCACCATAGCTCCATACCTCCAGAGCTCCAGGGCTCCATAGCTCCATACCTCCAGAGCTCCATACCTCCAGAGCTCCAGAGCTCCAGAGCTCCATAGCACCAGAGCTCCATGGCTTCAGAGCTCCATAGCACCATAGCTCCATACCTCCAGAGCTCCAGGGCTCCATAGCTCCATACCTCCAGAGCTCCATACCTCCAGAGCTCCATACCTCCAGAGCTCCATAGCTCCATAGCACCAGAGCTCCATAGCTCCATAGCACCAGAGCTCCATAGCACCAGAGCTCCATAGCACCAGAGCTCCATAGCTCCATAGCACCAGAGCTCCATAGCTCCATAGCACCAGAGCTCCATAGCTCCATAGCACCAGAGCTCCATACTTCCAGAGCTCCATAGCTCCATAGCTCCATAGCACCAGAGCTCCATAGCTCCATAGCACCAGAGCTCCATGGCTTCAGAGCTCCATAGCACCATAGCTCCATACCTCCAGAGCTCCAGGGCTCCATAGCTCCATACCTCCAGAGCTCCATACCTCCAGAGCTCCATACCTCCAGAGCTCCATAGCACCAGAGCTCCATAGCTCCATAGCACCAGAGCTCCATAGCACCAGAGCTCCATAGCACCAGAGCTCCATAGCTCCATAGCACCAGAGCTCCATAGCTCCATAGCACCAGAGCTCCATACTTCCAGAGCTCCATAGCTCCATAGCTCCATAGCACCAGAGCTCCATAGCTCCATAGCACCAGAGCTCCATAGCTCCATAGCACCAGAGCTCCATACTTCCATAGCTCCATAGCTCCATACCTCCAGAGCTCCATAGCTCCATAGCTCCATACCTCCAGAGCTCCATAGCTCCAGAGCTCCATAGCTCCATAGCTCCATAGCACCAGAGCTCCATAGCTCCATAGCACCAGAGCTCCATACTTCCATAGCTCCAGGGCTCCATAGCTCCAGGGCTCCATACCTCCAGAGCTCCATAGCTCCATACTTCCAGAGCTCCATAGCTCCATACTTCCATAGCTCCATACTTCCATACCTCCATAGCTCCATACTTCCATAGCACCAGAGCTCCATACTTCCATAGCACCAGAGCTCCATACCTCCAGAGCTCCAGAGCTCCAGCCTGGGTGGCTGGTGGCTCCATAGCTCCATACTTCCATAGCTCTAAGTCAGAGAGTTGGCGAAAATTGCACTAAGTGCGAAAGCCCATTCATTTACAACGGCGTGTCCGCCAGGCGGCGACATTTCCCCGTTACCGGTGGCTGCGCGGCGGGTGAGTGACAGAGCTTATCCGAGCGGCTGGAACTCTGCGCCGGCGTGGTCGAGCGTGAGGCCTCGGCCCTTTGGCTGCCTGGTACCTAAAACACTTCCATTGATCCAGCCACGGAGGGTGCTGGCTGGTGGCTCCATACCTCCATAGCTCCATAGCACCAGAGCTCCATAGCTCCATAGCACCAGAGCTCCATGGCTTCAGAGCTCCATAGCACCATAGCTCCATACCTCCAGAGCTCCAGGGCTCCATAGCTCCATACCTCCAGAGCTCCATACCTCCAGAGCTCCATACCTCCAGAGCTCCATAGCACCAGAGCTCCATGGCTTCAGAGCTCCATAGCACCATAGCTCCATACCTCCAGAGCTCCAGGGCTCCATAGCTCCATACCTCCAGAGCTCCATACCTCCAGAGCTCCATACCTCCAGAGCTCCATAGCACCAGAGCTCCATGGCTTCAGAGCTCCATAGCACCATAGCTCCATACCTCCAGAGCTCCAGGGCTCCATAGCTCCATACCTCCAGAGCTCCATACCTCCAGAGCTCCATACCTCCAGAGCTCCAGAGCTCCATAGCACCAGAGCTCCATGGCTTCAGAGCTCCATAGCTCCATACCTCCAGAGCTCCAGGGCTCCATACCTCCAGAGCTCCATACCTCCAGAGCTCCAGAGCTCCATAGCACCAGAGCTCCATGGCTTCAGAGCTCCATAGCACCATAGCTCCATACCTCCAGAGCTCCAGGGCTCCATAGCTCCATACCTCCAGAGCTCCATACCTCCAGAGCTCCATACCTCCAGAGCTCCATAGCTCCATAGCACCAGAGCTCCATAGCTCCATAGCACCAGAGCTCCATAGCACCAGAGCTCCATAGCACCAGAGCTCCATAGCTCCATAGCACCAGAGCTCCATAGCTCCATAGCACCAGAGCTCCATACTTCCAGAGCTCCATAGCTCCATAGCTCCATAGCACCAGAGCTCCATAGCTCCATAGCACCAGAGCTCCATAGCTCCATAGCACCAGAGCTCCATACTTCCATAGCTCCATAGCTCCATACCTCCAGAGCTCCATAGCTCCATAGCTCCATACCTCCAGAGCTCCATAGCTCCAGAGCTCCATAGCTCCATAGCTCCATAGCACCAGAGCTCCATAGCTCCATAGCACCAGAGCTCCATACTTCCATAGCTCCAGGGCTCCATAGCTCCAGGGCTCCATACCTCCAGAGCTCCATAGCTCCATACTTCCAGAGCTCCATAGCTCCATACTTCCATAGCTCCATACTTCCATACCTCCATAGCTCCATACTTCCATAGCACCAGAGCTCCATACTTCCATAGCACCAGAGCTCCATACCTCCAGAGCTCCAGAGCTCCAGCCTGGGTGGCTGGTGGCTCCATAGCTCCATACTTCCATAGCTCTAAGTCAGAGAGTTGGCGAAAATTGCACTAAGTGCGAAAGCCCATTCATTTACAACGGCGTGTCCACAAGGCGGCGACATTTCCCCGTTACCGGTGGCTGCGCGGCGGGTGAGTGACAGAGCTTATCCGAGCGGCTGGAACTCTGCGCCGGCGTGGTCGAGCGTGAGGCCTCGGCCCTTTGGCTGCCTGGTACCTAAAACACTTCCATTGATCCAGCCACGGAGGGTGCTGGCTGGTGGCTCCATACCTCCATAGCTCCATAGCACCAGAGCTCCATAGCTCCATAGCACCAGAGCTCCATGGCTTCAGAGCTCCATAGCACCATAGCTCCATACCTCCAGAGCTCCAGGGCTCCATAGCTCCATACCTCCAGAGCTCCATACCTCCAGAGCTCCATACCTCCAGAGCTCCATAGCACCAGAGCTCCATGGCTTCAGAGCTCCATAGCACCATAGCTCCATACCTCCAGAGCTCCAGGGCTCCATAGCTCCATACCTCCAGAGTTCCATACCTCCAGAGCTCCATACCTCCAGAGCTCCATAGCACCAGAGCTCCATGGCTTCAGAGCTCCATAGCACCATAGCTCCATACCTCCAGAGCTCCAGGGCTCCATAGCTCCATACCTCCAGAGCTCCATACCTCCAGAGCTCCATACCTCCAGAGCTCCATAGCACCAGAGCTCCATGGCTTCAGAGCTCCATAGCACCATAGCTCCATACCTCCAGAGCTCCAGGGCTCCATAGCTCCATACCTCCAGAGCTCCATACCTCCAGAGCTCCATACCTCCAGAGCTCCAGAGCTCCATAGCACCAGAGCTCCATGGCTTCAGAGCTCCATAGCACCATAGCTCCATACCTCCAGAGCTCCAGGGCTCCATAGCTCCATACCTCCAGAGCTCCATACCTCCAGAGCTCCAGAGCTCCATAGCACCAGAGCTCCATGGCTTCAGAGCTCCATAGCACCATAGCTCCATACCTCCAGAGCTCCAGGGCTCCATAGCTCCATACCTCCAGAGCTCCATACCTCCAGAGCTCCAGAGCTCCATAGCACCAGAGCTCCATGGCTTCAGAGCTCCATAGCACCATAGCTCCATACCTCCAGAGCTCCAGGGCTCCAAAGCTCCATACCTCCAGAGCTCCATACCTCCAGAGCTCCATACCTCCAGAGCTCCATAGCTCCATAGCACCAGAGCTCCATAGCTCCATAGCACCAGAGCTCCATAGCACCAGAGCTCCATAGCACCAGAGCTCCATAGCTCCATAGCACCAGAGCTCCATAGCTCCATAGCACCAGAGCTCCATAGCTCCATAGCACCAGAGCTCCATACTTCCAGAGCTCCATAGCTCCATAGCACCAGAGCTCCATAGCTCCATAGCACCAGAGCTCCATAGCTCCATAGCACCAGAGCTCCATACTTCCATAGCTCCATAGCTCCATACCTCCAGAGCTCCATAGCTCCATAGCTCCATACCTCCAGAGCTCCATAGCTCCAGAGCTCCATAGCTCCATAGCACCAGAGCTCCATAGCTCCATAGCACCAGAGCTCCATACTTCCATAGCTCCAGGGCTCCATAGCTCCATACCTCCAGAGCTCCATAGCTCCATACTTCCAGAGCTCCATAGCTCCATAGCACCAGAGCTCCATAGCTCCATAGCACCAGAGCTCCATAGGTCCATAGCACCAGAGCTCCATAGCTCCATAGCACCAGAGCTCCATAGCTCCATAGCTCCAGGGCTCCATAGCTCCATAGCTCCAGGGCTCCATAGCTCCATAGCTCCAGGGCTCCATAGCTCCATACCTCCAGAGCTCCATACCTCCAGAGCTCCATACCTCCATAGCACCAGAGCTCCATAGCTCCAGGGCTCCAGGGCTCCATAGCTCCATACCTCCAGAGCTCCATAGCTCCATACTTCCAGAGCTCCATAGCTCCATAGCTCCATACTTCCATAGCTCCATAGCTCCATACTTCCATAGCACCTGAGCTCCATACCTCCAGAGCTCCATAGCTCCAGCCTGGGTGGCTGGTGGCTCCATAGCTCCATACTTCCATAGCTCTAAGTCAGAGAGTTGGCGAAAATTGCACTAAGTGCGAAAGCCCATTCATTTACAACGGCGTGTCCGCCAGGCGGCGACATTTCCCCGTTACCGGTGGCTGCGCGGCGGGTGAGTGACAGAGCTTATCCGAGCGGCTGGAACTCTGCGCCGGCGTGGTCGAGCGTGAGGCCTCGGCCCTTTGGCTGCCTGGTACCTAAAACACTTCCATTGATCCAGCCACGGAGGGTGCTGGCTGGTGGCTCCATACCTCCATAGCTCCATAGCACCAGAGCTCCATAGCTCCATAGCACCAGAGCTCCATGGCTTCAGAGCTCCATAGCACCATAGCTCCATACCTCCAGAGCTCCAGGGCTCCATAGCTCCATACCTCCAGAGCTCCATACCTCCAGAGCTCCATACCTCCAGAGCTCCATAGCACCAGAGCTCCATGGCTTCAGAGCTCCATAGCACCATAGCTCCATACCTCCAGAGCTCCAGGGCTCCATAGCTCCATACCTCCAGAGCTCCATACCTCCAGAGCTCCATACCTCCAGAGCTCCATAGCACCAGAGCTCCATGGCTTCAGAGCTCCATAGCACCATAGCTCCATACCTCCAGAGCTCCAGGGCTCCATAGCTCCATACCTCCAGAGCTCCATACCTCCAGAGCTCCATACCTCCAGAGCTCCAGAGCTCCATAGCACCAGAGCTCCATGGCTTCAGAGCTCCATAGCACCATAGCTCCATACCTCCAGAGCTCCAGGGCTCCATAGCTCCATACCTCCAGAGCTCCATACCTCCAGAGCTCCAGAGCTCCATAGCACCAGAGCTCCATGGCTTCAGAGCTCCATAGCACCATAGCTCCATACCTCCAGAGCTCCAGGGCTCCATAGCTCCATACCTCCAGAGCTCCATACCTCCAGAGCTCCATACCTCCAGAGCTCCATAGCTCCATAGCACCAGAGCTCCATAGCTCCATAGCACCAGAGCTCCATAGCACCAGAGCTCCATAGCACCAGAGCTCCATAGCTCCATAGCACCAGAGCTCCATAGCTCCATAGCACCAGAGCTCCATAGCTCCATAGCACCAGAGCTCCATACTTCCAGAGCTCCATAGCTCCATAGCTCCATAGCACCAGAGCTCCATAGCTCCATAGCACCAGAGCTCCATGGCTTCAGAGCTCCATAGCACAATAGCTCCATACCTCCAGAGCTCCAGGGCTCCATAGCTCCATACCTCCAGAGCTCCATACCTCCAGAGCTCCATACCTCCAGAGCTCCATAGCACCAGAGCTCCATAGCTCCATAGCACCAGAGCTCCATAGCACCAGAGCTCCATAGCACCAGAGCTCCATAGCTCCATAGCACCAGAGCTCCATAGCTCCATAGCACCAGAGCTCCATACTTCCAGAGCTCCATAGCTCCATAGCTCCATAGCACCAGAGCTCCATAGCTCCATAGCACCAGAGCTCCATAGCTCCATAGCACCAGAGCTCCATACTTCCATAGCTCCATAGCTCCATACCTCCAGAGCTCCATAGCTCCATAGCTCCATACCTCCAGAGCTCCATAGCTCCAGAGCTCCATAGCTCCATAGCTCCATAGCACCAGAGCTCCATAGCTCCATAGCACCAGAGCTCCATACTTCCATAGCTCCAGGGCTCCATAGCTCCAGGGCTCCATACCTCCAGAGCTCCATAGCTCCATACTTCCAGAGCTCCATAGCTCCATACTTCCATAGCTCCATACTTCCATACCTCCATAGCTCCATACTTCCATAGCACCAGAGCTCCATACTTCCATAGCACCAGAGCTCCATACCTCCAGAGCTCCAGAGCTCCAGCCTGGGTGGCTGGTGGCTCCATAGCTCCATACTTCCATAGCTCTAAGTCAGAGAGTTGGCGAAAATTGCACTAAGTGCGAAAGCCCATTCATTTACAACGGCGTGTCCACAAGGCGGCGACATTTCCCCGTTACCGGTGGCTGCGCGGCGGGTGAGTGACAGAGCTTATCCGAGCGGCTGGAACTCTGCGCCGGCGTGGTCGAGCGTGAGGCCTCGGCCCTTTGGCTGCCTGGTACCTAAAACACTTCCATTGATCCAGCCACGGAGGGTGCTGGCTGGTGGGTCCATACCTCCATAGCTCCATAGCACCAGAGCTCCATAGCTCCATAGCACCAGAGCTCCATGGCTTCAGAGCTCCATAGCACATAGCTCCATAGCTCCATAGCACCAGAGCTCCATAGCTCCATAGCACCAGAGCTCCATAGCTCCATAGCACCAGAGCTCCATACTTCCATAGCTCCATAGCTCCATACCTCCAGAGCTCCATAGCTCCATAGCTCCATACCTCCAGAGCTCCAGAGCTCCATAGCTCCATAGCTCCATAGCACCAGAGCTCCATAGCTCCATAGCACCAGAGCTCCATACTTCCATAGCTCCAGGGCTCCATAGCTCCAGGGCTCCATACCTCCAGAGCTCCATAGCTCCATACTTCCAGAGCTCCATAGCTCCATACTTCCATAGCTCCATACTTCCATACCTCCATAGCTCCATACTTCCATAGCACCAGAGCTCCATACTTCCATAGCACCAGAGCTCCATACCTCCAGAGCTCCAGAGCTCCAGCCTGGGTGGCTGGTGGCTCCATAGCTCCATACTTCCATAGCTCTAAGTCAGAGAGTTGGCGAAAATTGCACTAAGTGCGAAAGCCCATTCATTTACAACGGCGTGTCCACAAGGCGGCGACATTTCCCCGTTACCGGTGGCTGCGCGGCGGGTGAGTGACAGAGCTTATCCGAGCGGCTGGAACTCTGCGCCGGCGTGGTCGAGCGTGAGGCCTCGGCCCTTTGGCTGCCTGGTACCTAAAACACTTCCATTGATCCAGCCACGGAGGGTGCTGGCTGGTGGCTCCATACCTCCATAGCTCCATAGCACCAGAGCTCCATAGCTCCATAGCACCAGAGCTCCATGGCTTCAGAGCTCCATAGCACCATAGCTCCATACCTCCAGAGCTCCAGGGCTCCATAGCTCCATACCTCCAGAGCTCCATACCTCCAGAGCTCCATACCTCCAGAGCTCCATAGCACCAGAGCTCCATGGCTTCAGAGCTCCATAGCACCATAGCTCCATACCTCCAGAGCTCCAGGGCTCCATAGCTCCATACCTCCAGAGCTCCATACCTCCAGAGCTCCATACCTCCAGAGCTCCATAGCACCAGAGCTCCATGGCTTCAGAGCTCCATAGCACCATAGCTCCATACCTCCAGAGCTCCAGGGCTCCATAGCTCCATACCTCCAGAGCTCCATACCTCCAGAGCTCCATACCTCCAGAGCTCCATAGCACCAGAGCTCCATGGCTTCAGAGCTCCATAGCACCATAGCTCCATACCTCCAGAGCTCCAGGGCTCCATAGCTCCATACCTCCAGAGCTCCATACCTCCAGAGCTCCATACCTCCAGAGCTCCAGAGCTCCATAGCACCAGAGCTCCATGGCTTCAGAGCTCCATAGCACCATAGCTCCATACCTCCAGAGCTCCAGGGCTCCATAGCTCCATACCTCCAGAGCTCCATACCTCCAGAGCTCCAGAGCTCCATAGCACCAGAGCTCCATGGCTTCAGAGCTCCATAGCACCATAGCTCCATACCTCCAGAGCTCCAGGGCTCCATAGCTCCATACCTCCAGAGCTCCATACCTCCAGAGCTCCAGAGCTCCATAGCACCAGAGCTCCATGGCTTCAGAGCTCCATAGCACCATAGCTCCATACCTCCAGAGCTCCAGGGCTCCAAAGCTCCATACCTCCAGAGCTCCATACCTCCAGAGCTCCATACCTCCAGAGCTCCATAGCTCCATAGCACCAGAGCTCCAGAGCTCCATAGCACCAGAGCTCCATAGCACCAGAGCTCCATAGCACCAGAGCTCCATAGCTCCATAGCACCAGAGCTCCATAGCTCCATAGCACCAGAGCTCCATAGCTCCATAGCACCAGAGCTCCATACTTCCAGAGCTCCATAGCTCCATAGCTCCATAGCACCAGAGCTCCATAGCTCCATAGCACCAGAGCTCCATAGCTCCATAGCACCAGAGCTCCATACTTCCATAGCTCCATAGCTCCATACCTCCAGAGCTCCATAGCTCCATAGCTCCATACCTCCAGAGCTCCATAGCTCCAGAGCTCCATAGCTCCATAGCACCAGAGCTCCATAGCTCCATAGCACCAGAGCTCCATACTTCCATAGCTCCAGGGCTCCATAGCTCCAGGGCTCCATAGCTCCATACCTCCAGAGCTCCATAGCTCCATACTTCCAGAGCTCCATAGCTCCATAGCACCAGAGCTCCATAGCTCCATAGCACCAGAGCTCCATAGCTCCATAGCACCAGAGCTCCATAGCTCCATAGCACCAGAGCTCCATAGCTCCATAGCTCCAGGGCTCCATAGCTCCATAGCTCCAGGGCTCCATAGCTCCATAGCTCCAGGGCTCCATAGCTCCATAGCTCCATACCTCCAGAGCTCCATACCTCCAGAGCTCCATACCTCCATAGCACCAGAGCTCCATAGCTCCAGGGCTCCAGGGCTCCATAGCTCCATACCTCCAGAGCTCCATAGCTCCATACTTCCAGAGTTCCATAGCTCCATAGCTCCATACTTCCATAGCTCCATAGCTCCATACTTCCATAGCACCTGAGCTCCATACCTCCAGAGCTCCATAGCTCCAGCCTGGGTGGCTGGTGGCTCCATAGCTCCATACTTCCATAGCTCTAAGTCAGAGAGTTGGCGAAAATTGCACTAAGTGCGAAAGCCCATTCATTTACAACGGCGTGTCCGCCAGGCGGCGACATTTCCCCGTTACCGGTGGCTGCGCGGCGGGTGAGTGACAGAGCTTATCCGAGCGGCTGGAACTCTGCGCCGGCGTGGTCGAGCGTGAGGCCTCGGCCCTTTGGCTGCCTGGTACCTAAAACACTTCCATTGATCCAGCCACGGAGGGTGCTGGCTGGTGGCTCCATACCTCCATAGCTCCATAGCACCAGAGCTCCATAGCTCCATAGCACCAGAGCTCCATGGCTTCAGAGCTCCATAGCACCATAGCTCCATACCTCCAGAGCTCCAGGGCTCCAAAGCTCCATACCTCCAGAGCTCCATACCTCCAGAGCTCCATACCTCCAGAGCTCCATAGCTCCATAGCACCAGAGCTCCATAGCTCCATAGCACCAGAGCTCCATAGCACCATAGCTCCATAGCACCAGAGCTCCATAGCTCCATAGCACCAGAGCTCCATAGCTCCATAGCACCAGAGCTCCATAGCTCCATAGCACCAGAGCTCCATACTTCCAGAGCTCCATAGCTCCATAGCTCCATAGCACCAGAGCTCCATAGCTCCATAGCACCAGAGCTCCATAGCTCCATAGCACCAGAGCTCCATACTTCCATAGCTCCATAGCTCCATACCTCCAGAGCTCCAGAGCTCCATAGTTCCATACCTCCAGAGCTCCATAGCTCCAGAGCTCCATAGCTCCATAGCACCAGAGCTCCATAGCTCCATAGCACCAGAGCTCCATACTTCCATAGCTCCAGGGCTCCATAGCTCCAGGGCTCCATAGCTCCATACCTCCAGAGCTCCATAGCTCCATACCTCCAGAGCTCCATAGCTCCATACTTCCAGAGCTCCATAGCTCCATAGCACCAGAGCTCCATAGCTCCATAGCACCAGAGCTCCATAGCTCCATAGCACCAGAGCTCCATAGCTCCATAGCACCAGAGCTCCATAGCTCCATAGCTCCAGGGCTCCATAGCTCCATAGCTCCAGGGCTCCATAGCTCCATAGCTCCAGGGCTCCATAGCTCCAGGGCTCCAGGGCTCCATAGCTCCATACCTCCAGAGCTCCATAGCTCCATACTTCCAGAGCTCCATAGCTCCATAGCTCCATACTTCCATAGCTCCATAGCTCCATACTTCCATAGCACCAGAGCTCCATACCTCCAGAGCTCCAGGGCTCCATAGCTCCATACCTCCAGATCTCCATACCTCCAGAGCTCCATACCTCCAGAGCTCCAGAGCTCCATAGCACCAGAGCTCCATGGCTTCAGAGCTCCATAGCACCATAGCTCCATACCTCCAGAGCTCCAGGGCTCCATAGCTCCATACCTCCAGAGCTCCATACCTCCAGAGCTCCAGAGCTCCATAGCACCAGAGCTCCATGGCTTCAGAGCTCCATAGCACCATAGCTCCATACCTCCAGAGCTCCAGGGCTCCATAGCTCCATACCTCCATAGCTCCATAGCACCAGAGCTCCATAGCTCCATAGCACCAGAGCTCCATGGCTTCAGAGCTCCATAGCACCATAGCTCCATACCTCCAGAGCTCCAGGGCTCCAAAGCTCCATACCTCCAGAGCTCCATACCTCCAGAGCTCCATACCTCCAGAGCTCCATAGCTCCATAGCACCAGAGCTCCATAGCTCCATAGCACCAGAGCTCCATAGCACCATAGCTCCATAGCACCAGAGCTCCATAGCTCCATAGCACCAGAGCTCCATAGCTCCATAGCACCAGAGCTCCATAGCTCCATAGCACCAGAGCTCCATACTTCCAGAGCTCCATAGCTCCATAGCTCCATAGCTCCATAGCACCAGAGCTCCATAGCTCCATAGCACCAGAGCTCCATAGCTCCATAGCACCAGAGCTCCATACTTCCATAGCTCCATAGCTCCATACCTCCAGAGCTCCATAGCTCCATACCTCCAGAGCTCCATAGCTCCAGAGCTCCATAGCTCCATAGCACCAGAGCTCCATAGCTCCATAGCACCAGAGCTCCATACTTCCATAGCTCCAGGGCTCCATAGCTCCAGGGCTCCATAGCTCCATACTTCCAGAGCTCCATAGCTCCATACCTCCAGAGCTCCATAGCTCCATACTTCCAGAGCTCCATAGCTCCATAGCACCAGAGCTCCATAGCTCCATAGCACCAGAGCTCCATAGCTCCATAGCACCAGAGCTCCATAGCTCCATAGCACCAGAGCTCCATAGCTCCATAGCTCCAGGGCTCCATAGCTCCATAGCTCCAGGGCTCCATAGCTCCATAGCTCCAGGGCTCCATAGCTCCAGGGCTCCAGGGCTCCATAGCTCCATACCTCCAGAGCTCCATAGCTCCATACTTCCAGAGCTCCATAGCTCCATAGCTCCATACTTCCATAGCTCCATAGCTCCATACTTCCATAGCACCAGAGCTCCATACCTCCAGAGCTCCATAGCTCCAGCCTGGGTGGCTGGTGGCTCCATAGCTCCATACTTCCATAGCTCCAGTCAGAGAGTTGGCGAAAATTGCACTAAGTGCGAAAGCCCATTCATTTACAACGGCGTGTCCACAAGGCGGCGACATTTCCCCGTTACCGGTGGCTGCGCGGCGGGTGAGTGACAGAGCTTATCCGAGCGGCTGGAACTCTGCGCCGGCGTGGTCGAGCGTGAGGCCTCGGCCCTTTGGCTGCCTGGTACCTAAAACACTTCCATTGATCCAGCCACGGAGGGTGCTGGCTGGTGGCTCCATACCTCCATAGCTCCATAGCACCAGAGCTCCATAGCTCCATAGCACCAGAGCTCCATGGCTTCAGAGCTCCATAGCACCATAGCTCCATACCTCCAGAGCTCCAGGGCTCCATAGCTCCATACCTCCAGAGCTCCATACCTCCAGAGCTCCATACCTCCAGAGCTCCATAGCACCAGAGCTCCATGGCTTCAGAGCTCCATAGCACCATAGCTCCATACCTCCAGAGCTCCAGGGCTCCATAGCTCCATACCTCCAGAGCTCCATACCTCCAGAGCTCCATACCTCCAGAGCTCCATAGCACCAGAGCTCCATGGCTTCAGAGCTCCATAGCACCATAGCTCCATACCTCCAGAGCTCCAGGGCTCCATAGCTCCATACCTCCAGAGCTCCATACCTCCAGAGCTCCATACCTCCAGAGCTCCAGAGCTCCATAGCACCAGAGCTCCATGGCTTCAGAGCTCCATAGCACCATAGCTCCATACCTCCAGAGCTCCAGGGCTCCATAGCTCCATACCTCCAGAGCTCCATACCTCCAGAGCTCCAGAGCTCCATAGCACCAGAGCTCCATGGCTTCAGAGCTCCATAGCACCATAGCTCCATACCTCCAGAGCTCCAGGGCTCCATAGCTCCATACCTCCAGAGCTCCATACCTCCAGAGCTCCATACCTCCAGAGCTCCATAGCTCCATAGCACCAGAGCTCCATAGCTCCATAGCACCAGAGCTCCATAGCACCAGAGCTCCATAGCACCAGAGCTCCATAGCTCCATAGCACCAGAGCTCCATAGCTCCATAGCACCAGAGCTCCATAGCTCCATAGCACCAGAGCTCCATACTTCCAGAGCTCCATAGCTCCATAGCTCCATAGCACCAGAGCTCCATAGCTCCATAGCACCAGAGCTCCATGGCTTCAGAGCTCCATAGCACCATAGCTCCATACCTCCAGAGCTCCAGGGCTCCATAGCTCCATACCTCCAGAGCTCCATACCTCCAGAGCTCCATACCTCCAGAGCTCCATAGCACCAGAGCTCCATAGCTCCATAGCACCAGAGCTCCATAGCACCAGAGCTCCATAGCACCAGAGCTCCATAGCTCCATAGCACCAGAGCTCCATAGCTCCATAGCACCAGAGCTCCATACTTCCAGAGCTCCATAGCTCCATAGCTCCATAGCACCAGAGCTCCATAGCTCCATAGCACCAGAGCTCCATAGCTCCATAGCACCAGAGCTCCATACTTCCATAGCTCCATAGCTCCATACCTCCAGAGCTCCATAGCTCCATAGCTCCATACCTCCAGAGCTCCATAGCTCCAGAGCTCCATAGCTCCATAGCTCCATAGCACCAGAGCTCCATAGCTCCATAGCACCAGAGCTCCATACTTCCATAGCTCCAGGGCTCCATAGCTCCAGGGCTCCATACCTCCAGAGCTCCATAGCTCCATACTTCCAGAGCTCCATAGCTCCATACTTCCATAGCTCCATACTTCCATACCTCCATAGCTCCATACTTCCATAGCACCAGAGCTCCATACTTCCATAGCACCAGAGCTCCATACCTCCAGAGCTCCAGAGCTCCAGCCTGGGTGGCTGGTGGCTCCATAGCTCCATACTTCCATAGCTCTAAGTCAGAGAGTTGGCGAAAATTGCACTAAGTGCGAAAGCCCATTCATTTACAACGGCGTGTCCACAAGGCGGCGACATTTCCCCGTTACCGGTGGCTGCGCGGCGGGTGAGTGACAGAGCTTATCCGAGCGGCTGGAACTCTGCGCCGGCGTGGTCGAGCGTGAGGCCTCGGCCCTTTGGCTGCCTGGTACCTAAAACACTTCCATTGATCCAGCCACGGAGGGTGCTGGCTGGTGGCTCCATACCTCCATAGCTCCATAGCACCAGAGCTCCATAGCTCCATAGCACCAGAGCTCCATGGCTTCAGAGCTCCATAGCACCATAGCTCCATACCTCCAGAGCTCCAGGGCTCCATAGCTCCATACCTCCAGAGCTCCATACCTCCAGAGCTCCATACCTCCAGAGCTCCATAGCACCAGAGCTCCATGGCTTCAGAGCTCCATAGCACCATAGCTCCATACCTCCAGAGCTCCAGGGCTCCATAGCTCCATACCTCCAGAGCTCCATACCTCCAGAGCTCCATACCTCCAGAGCTCCAGAGCTCCATAGCACCAGAGCTCCATGGCTTCAGAGCTCCATAGCACCATAGCTCCATACCTCCAGAGCTCCAGGGCTCCATAGCTCCATACCTCCAGAGCTCCATACCTCCAGAGCTCCAGAGCTCCATAGCACCAGAGCTCCATGGCTTCAGAGCTCCATAGCACCATAGCTCCATACCTCCAGAGCTCCAGGGCTCCATAGCTCCATACCTCCAGAGCTCCATACCTCCAGAGCTCCAGAGCTCCATAGCACCAGAGCTCCATGGCTTCAGAGCTCCATAGCACCATAGCTCCATACCTCCAGAGCTCCAGGGCTCCAAAGCTCCATACCTCCAGAGCTCCATACCTCCAGAGCTCCATACCTCCAGAGCTCCATAGCTCCATAGCACCAGAGCTCCATAGCTCCATAGCACCAGAGCTCCATAGCACCAGAGCTCCATAGCACCAGAGCTCCATAGCTCCATAGCACCAGAGCTCCATAGCTCCATAGCACCAGAGCTCCATAGCTCCATAGCACCAGAGCTCCATACTTCCAGAGCTCCATAGCTCCATAGCTCCATAGCACCAGAGCTCCATAGCTCCATAGCACCAGAGCTCCATAGCTCCATAGCACCAGAGCTCCATACTTCCATAGCTCCATAGCTCCATACCTCCAGAGCTCCATAGCTCCATAGCTCCATACCTCCAGAGCTCCATAGCTCCAGAGCTCCATAGCTCCATAGCACCAGAGCTCCATAGCTCCATAGCACCAGAGCTCCATACTTCCATAGCTCCAGGGCTCCATAGCTCCATACCTCCAGAGCTCCATAGCTCCATACTTCCAGAGCTCCATAGCTCCATAGCACCAGAGCTCCATAGCTCCATAGCACCAGAGCTCCATAGCTCCATAGCACCAGAGCTCCATAGCTCCATAGCACCAGAGCTCCATAGCTCCATAGCTCCAGGGCTCCATAGCTCCATAGCTCCAGGGCTCCATAGCTCCATAGCTCCAGGGCTCCATAGCTCCATAGCTCCATACCTCCAGAGCTCCATACCTCCAGAGCTCCATACCTCCATAGCACCAGAGCTCCATAGCTCCAGGGCTCCAGGGCTCCATAGCTCCATACCTCCAGAGCTCCATAGCTCCATACTTCCAGAGCTCCATAGCTCCATAGCTCCATACTTCCATAGCTCCATAGCTCCATACTTCCATAGCACCTGAGCTCCATACCTCCAGAGCTCCATAGCTCCAGCCTGGGTGGCTGGTGGCTCCATAGCTCCATACTTCCATAGCTCTAAGTCAGAGAGTTGGCGAAAATTGCACTAAGTGCGAAAGCCCATTCATTTACAACGGCGTGTCCGCCAGGCGGCGACATTTCCCCGTTACCGGTGGCTGCGCGGCGGGTGAGTGACAGAGCTTATCCGAGCGGCTGGAACTCTGCGCCGGCGTGGTCGAGCGTGAGGCCTCGGCCCTTTGGCTGCCTGGTACCTAAAACACTTCCATTGATCCAGCCACGGAGGGTGCTGGCTGGTGGCTCCATACCTCCATAGCTCCATAGCACCAGAGCTCCATAGCTCCATAGCACCAGAGCTCCATGGCTTCAGAGCTCCATAGCACCATAGCTCCATACCTCCAGAGCTCCAGGGCTCCATAGCTCCATACCTCCAGAGCTCCATACCTCCAGAGCTCCATACCTCCAGAGCTCCATAGCACCAGAGCTCCATGGCTTCAGAGCTCCATAGCACCATAGCTCCATACCTCCAGAGCTCCAGGGATCCATAGCTCCATACCTCCAGAGCTCCATACCTCCAGAGCTCCATACCTCCAGAGCTCCATAGCACCAGAGCTCCATGGCTTCAGAGCTCCATAGCACCATAGCTCCATACCTCCAGAGCTCCAGGGCTCCATAGCTCCATACCTCCAGAGCTCCATACCTCCAGAGCTCCATACCTCCAGAGCTCCAGAGCTCCATAGCACCAGAGCTCCATGGCTTCAGAGCTCCATAGCACCATAGCTCCATACCTCCAGAGCTCCAGGGCTCCATAGCTCCATACCTCCAGAGCTCCATACCTCCAGAGCTCCAGAGCTCCATAGCACCAGAGCTCCATGGCTTCAGAGCTCCATAGCACCATAGCTCCATACCTCCAGAGCTCCAGGGCTCCATAGCTCCATACCTCCAGAGCTCCATACCTCCAGAGCTCCATACCTCCAGAGCTCCATAGCTCCATAGCACCAGAGCTCCATAGCTCCATAGCACCAGAGCTCCATAGCACCAGAGCTCCATAGCACCAGAGCTCCATAGCTCCATAGCACCAGAGCTCCATAGCTCCATAGCACCAGAGCTCCATAGCTCCATAGCACCAGAGCTCCATACTTCCAGAGCTCCATAGCTCCATAGCTCCATAGCACCAGAGCTCCATAGCTCCATAGCACCAGAGCTCCATAGCTCCATAGCACCAGAGCTCCATACTTCCATAGCTCCATAGCTCCATACCTCCAGAGCTCCATAGCTCCATAGCTCCATACCTCCAGAGCTCCATAGCTCCAGAGCTCCATAGCTCCATAGCTCCATAGCACCAGAGCTCCATAGCTCCATAGCACCAGAGCTCCATACTTCCATAGCTCCAGGGCTCCATAGCTCCAGGGCTCTATACCTCCAGAGCTCCATAGCTCCATACTTCCAGAGCTCCATAGCTCCATACTTCCATAGCTCCATACTTCCATACCTCCATAGCTCCATACTTCCATAGCACCAGAGCTCCATACTTCCATAGCACCAGAGCTCCATACCTCCAGAGCTCCAGAGCTCCAGCCTGGGTGGCTGGTGGCTCCATAGCTCCATACTTCCATAGCTCTAAGTCAGAGAGTTGGCGAAAATTGCACTAAGTGCGAAAGCCCATTCATTTACAACGGCGTGTCCACAAGGCGGCGACATTTCCCCGTTACCGGTGGCTGCGCGGCGGGTGAGTGACAGAGCTTATCCGAGCGGCTGGAACTCTGCGCCGGCGTGGTCGAGCGTGAGGCCTCGGCCCTTTGGCTGCCTGGTACCTAAAACACTTCCATTGATCCAGCCACGGAGGGTGCTGGCTGGTGGCTCCATACCTCCATAGCTCCATAGCACCAGAGCTCCATAGCTCCATAGCACCAGAGCTCCATGGCTTCAGAGCTCCATAGCACCATAGCTCCATACCTCCAGAGCTCCAGGGCTCCATAGCTCCATACCTCCAGAGCTCCATACCTCCAGAGCTCCATACCTCCAGAGCTCCATAGCACCAGAGCTCCATGGCTTCAGAGCTCCATAGCACCATAGCTCCATACCTCCAGAGCTCCAGGGCTCCATAGCTCCATACCTCCAGAGCTCCATACCTCCAGAGCTCCATACCTCCAGAGCTCCATAGCACCAGAGCTCCATGGCTTCAGAGCTCCATAGCACCATAGCTCCATACCTCCAGAGCTCCAGGGCTCCATAGCTCCATACCTCCAGAGCTCCATACCTCCAGAGCTCCAGAGCTCCATAGCACCAGAGCTCCATGGCTTCAGAGCTCCATAGCACCATAGCTCCATACCTCCAGAGCTCCAGGGCTCCATAGCTCCATACCTCCAGAGCTCCATACCTCCAGAGCTCCATACCTCCAGAGCTCCAGAGCTCCATGGCTTCAGAGCTCCATAGCACCATAGCTCCATACCTCCAGAGCTCCAGGGCTCCATAGCTCCATACCTCCAGAGCTCCATACCTCCAGAGCTCCATACCTCCAGAGCTCCATAGCTCCATAGCACCAGAGCTCCATAGCTCCATAGCACCAGAGCTCCATAGCACCAGAGCTCCATAGCACCAGAGCTCCATAGCTCCATAGCACCAGAGCTCCATAGCTCCATAGCACCAGAGCTCCATAGCTCCATAGCACCAGAGCTCCATACTTCCAGAGCTCCATAGCTCCATAGCTCCATAGCACCAGAGCTCCATAGCTCCATAGCACCAGAGCTCCATGGCTTCAGAGCTCCATAGCACCATAGCTCCATACCTCCAGAGCTCCAGGGCTCCATAGCTCCATACCTCCAGAGCTCCATACCTCCAGAGCTCCATACCTCCAGAGCTCCATAGCACCAGAGCTCCATAGCTCCATAGCACCAGAGCTCCATAGCACCAGAGCTCCATAGCACCAGAGCTCCATAGCTCCATAGCACCAGAGCTCCATAGCTCCATAGCACCAGAGCTCCATACTTCCAGAGCTCCATAGCTCCATAGCTCCATAGCACCAGAGCTCCATAGCTCCATAGCACCAGAGCTCCATAGCTCCATAGCACCAGAGCTCCATACTTCCATAGCTCCATAGCTCCATACCTCCAGAGCTCCATAGCTCCATAGCTCCATACCTCCAGAGCTCCATACCTCCAGAGCTCCAGAGCTCCATAGCACCAGAGCTCCATGGCTTCAGAGCTCCATAGCACCATAGCTCCATACCTCCAGAGCTCCAGGGCTCCATAGCTCCATACCTCCAGAGCTCCATACCTCCAGAGCTCCAGAGCTCCATAGCACCAGAGCTCCATGGCTTCAGAGCTCCATAGCACCATAGCTCCATACCTCCAGAGCTCCAGGGCTCCATAGCTCCATACCTCCAGAGCTCCATACCTCCAGAGCTCCAGAGCTCCATAGCACCAGAGCTCCATGGCTTCAGAGCTCCATAGCACCATAGCTCCATACCTCCAGAGCTCCAGGGCTCCAAAGCTCCATACTTCCAGAGCTCCATACCTCCAGAGCTCCATACCTCCAGAGCTCCATAGCTCCATAGCACCAGAGCTCCATAGCTCCATAGCACCAGAGCTCCATAGCACCAGAGCTCCATAGCACCAGAGCTCCATAGCTCCATAGCACCAGAGCTCCATAGCTCCATAGCACCAGAGCTCCATAGCTCCATAGCACCAGAGCTCCATACTTCCAGAGCTCCATAGCTCCATAGCTCCATAGCACCAGAGCTCCATAGCTCCATAGCACCAGAGCTCCATAGCTCCATAGCACCAGAGCTCCATACTTCCATAGCTCCATAGCTCCATACCTCCAGAGCTCCATAGCTCCATAGCTCCATACCTCCAGAGCTCCATAGCTCCAGAGCTCCATAGCTCCATAGCACCAGAGCTCCATAGCTCCATAGCACCAGAGCTCCATACTTCCATAGCTCCAGGGCTCCATAGCTCCAGGGCTCCATAGCTCCATACCTCCAGAGCTCCATAGCTCCATACTTCCAGAGCTCCATAGCTCCATAGCACCAGAGCTCCATAGCTCCATAGCACCAGAGCTCCATAGCTCCATAGCACCAGAGCTCCATAGCTCCATAGCACCAGAGCTCCATAGCTCCATAGCTCCAGGGCTCCATAGCTCCATAGCTCCAGGGCTCCATAGCTCCATAGCTCCAGGGCTCCATAGCTCCATAGCTCCATACCTCCAGAGCTCCATACCTCCAGAGCTCCATACCTCCATAGCACCAGAGCTCCATAGCTCCAGGGCTCCAGGGCTCCATAGCTCCATACCTCCAGAGCTCCATAGCTCCATAGCTCCATACTTCCAGAGCTCCATAGCTCCATAGCTCCATACTTCCATAGCTCCATAGCTCCATACTTCCATAGCACCTGAGCTCCATACCTCCAGAGCTCCATAGCTCCAGCCTGGGTGGCTGGTGGCTCCATAGCTCCATACTTCCATAGCTCTAAGTCAGAGAGTTGGCGAAAATTGCACTAAGTGCGAAAGCCCATTCATTTACAACGGCGTGTCCGCCAGGCGGCGACATTTCCCCGTTACCGGTGGCTGCGCGGCGGGTGAGTGACAGAGCTTATCCGAGCGGCTGGAACTCTGCGCCGGCGTGGTCGAGCGTGAGGCCTCGGCCCTTTGGCTGCCTGGTACCTAAAACACTTCCATTGATCCAGCCACGGAGGGTGCTGGCTGGTGGCTCCATACCTCCATAGCTCCATAGCACCAGAGCTCCATAGCTCCATAGCACCAGAGCTCCATGGCTTCAGAGCTCCATAGCACCATAGCTCCATACCTCCAGAGCTCCAGGGCTCCATAGCTCCATACCTCCAGAGCTCCATACCTCCAGAGCTCCATACCTCCAGAGCTCCATAGCACCAGAGCTCCATGGCTTCAGAGCTCCATAGCACCATAGCTCCATACCTCCAGAGCTCCAGGGCTCCATAGCTCCATACCTCCAGAGCTCCATACCTCCAGAGCTCCATACCTCCAGAGCTCCATAGCACCAGAGCTCCATGGCTTCAGAGCTCCATAGCACCATAGCTCCATACCTCCAGAGCTCCAGGGCTCCATAGCTCCATACCTCCAGAGCTCCATACCTCCAGAGCTCCATACCTCCAGAGCTCCAGAGCTCCATAGCACCAGAGCTCCATGGCTTCAGAGCTCCATAGCACCATAGCTCCATACCTCCAGAGCTCCAGGGCTCCATAGCTCCATACCTCCAGAGCTCCATACCTCCAGAGCTCCAGAGCTCCATAGCACCAGAGCTCCATGGCTTCAGAGCTCCATAGCACCATAGCTCCATACCTCCAGAGCTCCAGGGCTCCATAGCTCCATACCTCCAGAGCTCCATACCTCCAGAGCTCCAGAGCTCCATAGCACCAGAGCTCCATGGCTTCAGAGCTCCATAGCACCATAGCTCCATACCTCCAGAGCTCCAGGGCTCCAAAGCTCCATACCTCCAGAGCTCCATACCTCCAGAGCTCCATACCTCCAGAGCTCCATAGCTCCATAGCACCAGAGCTCCATAGCTCCATAGCACCAGAGCTCCATAGCACCAGAGCTCCATAGCACCAGAGCTCCATAGCTCCATAGCACCAGAGCTCCATAGCTCCATAGCACCAGAGCTCCATAGCTCCATAGCACCAGAGCTCCATACTTCCAGAGCTCCATAGCTCCATTGCTCCATAGCACCAGAGCTCCATAGCTCCATAGCACCAGAGCTCCATAGCTCCATAGCACCAGAGCTCCATACTTCCATAGCTCCATAGCTCCATACCTCCAGAGCTCCATAGCTCCATAGCTCCATACCTCCAGAGCTCCATAGCTCCAGAGCTCCATAGCTCCATAGCACCAGAGCTCCATAGCTCCATAGCACCAGAGCTCCATACTTCCATAGCTCCAGGGCTCCATAGCTCCAGGGCTCCAGGGCTCCATAGCTCCATACCTCCAGAGCTCCATAGCTCCATACTTCCAGAGCTCCATAGCTCCATAGCACCAGAGCTCCATAGCTCCATAGCACCAGAGCTCCATAGCTCCATAGCACCAGAGCTCCATAGCTCCATAGCACCAGAGTTCCATAGCTCCATAGCTCCAGGGCTCCATAGCTCCATAGCTCCAGGGCTCCATAGCTCCATAGCTCCAGGGCTCCATAGCTCCATAGCTCCATACCTCCAGAGCTCCATACCTCCAGAGCTCCATACCTCCATAGCACCAGAGCTCCATAGCTCCAGGGCTCCAGGGCTCCATAGCTCCATACCTCCAGAGCTCCATAGCTCCATACTTCCAGAGCTCCATAGCTCCATAGCTCCATACTTCCATAGCTCCATAGCTCCATACTTCCATAGCACCTGAGCTCCATACCTCCAGAGCTCCATAGCTCCAGCCTGGGTGGCTGGTGGCTCCATAGCTCCATACTTCCATAGCTCTAAGTCAGAGAGTTGGCGAAAATTGCACTAAGTGCGAAAGCCCATTCATTTACAACGGCGTGTCCGCTAGGCGGCGACATTTCCCCGTTACCGGTGGCTGCGCGGCGGGTGAGTGACAGAGCTTATCCGAGCGGCTGGAACTCTGCGCCGGCGTGGTCGAGCGTGAGGCCTCGGCCCTTTGGCTGCCTGGTACCTAAAACACTTCCATTGATCCAGCCACGGAGGGTGCTGGCTGGTGGCTCCATACCTCCATAGCTCCATAGCACCAGAGCTCCATAGCTCCATAGCACCAGAGCTCCATGGCTTCAGAGCTCCATAGCACCATAGCTCCATACCTCCAGAGCTCCAGGGCTCCATAGCTCCATACCTCCAGAGCTCCATACCTCCAGAGCTCCATACCTCCAGAGCTCCATAGCACCAGAGCTCCATGGCTTCAGAGCTCCATAGCACCATAGCTCCATACCTCCAGAGCTCCAGGGCTCCATAGCTCCATACCTCCAGAACTCCATACCTCCAGAGCTCCATACCTCCAGAGCTCCATAGCACCAGAGCTCCATGGCTTCAGAGCTCCATAGCACCATAGCTCCATACCTCCAGAGCTCCAGGGCTCCATAGCTCCATACCTCCAGAGCTCCATACCTCCAGAGCTCCATACCTCCAGAGCTCCATAGCACCAGAGCTCCATGGCTTCAGAGCTCCATAGCACCATAGCTCCATACCTCCAGAGCTCCAGGGCTCCATAGCTCCATACCTCCAGAGCTCCATACCTCCAGAGCTCCATACCTCCAGAGCTCCATAGCACCAGAGCTCCATGGCTTCAGAGCTCCATAGCACCATAGCTCCATACCTCCAGAGCTCCAGGGCTCCATAGCTCCATACCTCCAGAGCTCCATACCTCCAGAGCTCCATACCTCCAGAGCTCCAGAGCTCCATAGCACCAGAGCTCCATGGCTTCAGAGCTCCATAGCACCATAGCTCCATACCTCCAGAGCTCCAGGGCTCCATAGATCCATACCTCCAGAGCTCCATACCTCCAGAGCTCCAGAGCTCCATAGCACCAGAGCTCCATGGCTTCAGAGCTCCATAGCACCATAGCTCCATACCTCCAGAGCTCCAGGGCTCCATAGCTCCATACCTCCAGAGCTCCATACCTCCAGAGCTCCAGAGCTCCATAGCACCAGAGCTCCATGGCTTCAGAGCTCCATAGCACCATAGCTCCATACCTCCAGAGCTCCAGGGCTCCAAAGCTCCATACCTCCAGAGCTCCATACCTCCAGAGCTCCATACCTCCAGAGCTCCATAGCTCCATAGCACCAGAGCTCCATAGCTCCATAGCACCAGAGCTCCGTAGCACCAGAGCTCCATAGCACCAGAGCTCCATAGCTCCATAGCACCAGAGCTCCATAGCTCCATAGCACCAGAGCTCCATAGCTCCATAGCACCAGAGCTCCATACTTCCAGAGCTCCATAGCTCCATAGCACCAGAGCTCCATAGCTCCATAGCACCAGAGCTCCATAGCTCCATAGCACCAGAGCTCCATACTTCCATAGCTCCATAGCTCCATACCTCCAGAGCTCCATAGCTCCATAGCTCCATACCTCCAGAGCTCCATAGCTCCAGAGCTCCATAGCTCCATAGCACCAGAGCTCCATAGCTCCATAGCACCAGAGCTCCATACTTCCATAGCTCCAGGGCTCCATAGCTCCAGGGCTCCATAGCTCCATACCTCCAGAGCTCCATAGCTCCATACTTCCAGAGCTCCATAGCTCCATAGCACCAGAGCTCCATAGCTCCATAGCACCAGAGCTCCATAGCTCCATAGCACCAGAGCTCCATAGCTCCATAGCACCAGAGCTCCATAGCTCCATAGCTCCAGGGCTCCATAGCTCCACAGCTCCAGGGCTCCATAGCTCCATAGCTCCAGGGCTCCATAGCTCCATAGCTCCATACCTCCAGAGCTCCATACCTCCAGAGCTCCATACCTCCATAGCACCAGAGCTCCATAGCTCCAGGGCTCCAGGGCTCCATAGCTCCATACCTCCAGAGCTCCATAGCTCCATACTTCCAGAGCTCCATAGCTCCATAGCTCCATACTTCCATAGCTCCATAGCTCCATACTTCCATAGCACCTGAGCTCCATACCTCCAGAGCTCCATAGCTCCAGCCTGGGTGGCTGGTGGCTCCATAGCTCCATACTTCCATAGCTCTAAGTCAGAGAGTTGGCGAAAATTGCACTAAGTGCGAAAGCCCATTCATTTACAACGGCGTGTCCGCCAGGCGGCGACATTTCCCCGTTACCGGTGGCTGCGCGGCGGGTGAGTGACAGAGCTTATCCGAGCGGCTGGAACTCTGCGCCGGCGTGGTCGAGCGTGAGGCCTCGGCCCTTTGGCTGCCTGGTACCTAAAACACTTCCATTGATCCAGCCACGGAGGGTGCTGGCTGGTGGCTCCATACCTCCATAGCTCCATAGCACCAGAGCTCCATAGCTCCATAGCACCAGAGCTCCATGGCTTCAGAGCTCCATAGCACCATAGCTCCATACCTCCAGAGCTCCAGGGCTCCATAGCTTCATACCTCCAGAGCTCCATACCTCCAGAGCTCCATAGCACCAGAGCTCCATGGCTTCAGAGCTCCATAGCACCATAGCTCCATACTTCCAGAGCTCCAGGGCTCCATAGCTCCATACCTCCAGAGCTCCATACCTCCAGAGCTCCATACCTCCAGAGCTCCATAGCACCAGAGCTCCATGGCTTCAGAGCTCCATAGCACCATAGCTCCATACCTCCAGAGCTCCAGGGCTCCATAGCTCCATACCTCCAGAGCTCCATACCTCCAGAGCTCCATACCTCCAGAGCTCCAGAGCTCCATAGCACCAGAGCTCCATGGCTTCAGAGCTCCATAGCACCATAGCTCCATACCTCCAGAGCTCCAGGGCTCCATAGCTCCATACCTCCAGAGCTCCATACCTCCAGAGCTCCAGAGCTCCAGAGCTCCATAGCACCAGAGCTCCATGGCTTCAGAGCTCCATAGCACCATAGCTCCATACCTCCAGAGCTCCAGGGCTCCATAGCTCCATACCTCCAGAGCTCCATACCTCCAGAGCTCCATACCTCCAGAGCTCCATAGCTCCATAGCACCAGAGCTCCATAGCTCCATAGCACCAGAGCTCCATAGCACCAGAGCTCCATAGCACCAGAGCTCCATAGCTCCATAGCACCAGAGCTCCATAGCTCCATAGCACCAGAGCTCCATAGCTCCATAGCACCAGAGCTCCATACTTCCAGAGCTCCATAGCTCCATAGCTCCATAGCACCAGAGCTCCATAGCTCCATAGCACCAGAGCTCCATGGCTTCAGAGCTCCATAGCACCATAGCTCCATACCTCCAGAGCTCCAGGGCTCCATAGCTCCATACCTCCAGAGCTCCATACCTCCAGAGCTCCATACCTCCAGAGCTCCATAGCACCAGAGCTCCATAGCTCCATAGCACCAGAGCTCCATAGCACCAGAGCTCCATAGCACCAGAGCTCCATAGCTCCATAGCACCAGAGCTCCATAGCTCCATAGCACCAGAGCTCCATACTTCCAGAGCTCCATAGCTCCATAGCTCCATAGCACCAGAGCTCCATAGCTCCATAGCACCAGAGCTCCATAGCTCCATAGCACCAGAGCTCCATACTTCCATAGCTCCATAGCTCCATACCTCCAGAGCTCCATAGCTCCATAGCTCCATACCTCCAGAGCTCCATAGCTCCAGAGCTCCATAGCTCCATAGCTCCATAGCACCAGAGCTCCATAGCTCCATAGCACCAGAGCTCCATACTTCCATAGCTCCAGGGCTCCATAGCTCCAGGGCTCCATACCTCCAGAGCTCCATAGCTCCATACTTCCAGAGCTCCATAGCTCCATACTTCCATAGCTCCATACTTCCATACCTCCATAGCTCCATACTTCCATAGCACCAGAGCTCCATACTTCCATAGCACCAGAGCTCCATACCTCCAGAGCTCCAGAGCTCCAGCCTGGGTGGCTGGTGGCTCCATAGCTCCATACTTCCATAGCTCTAAGTCAGAGAGTTGGCGAAAATTGCACTAAGTGCGAAAGCCCATTCATTTACAACGGCGTGTCCGCCAGGCGGCGACATTTCCCCGTTACCGGTGGCTGCGCGGCGGGTGAGTGACAGAGCTTATCCGAGCGGCTGGAACTCTGCGCCGGCGTGGTCGAGCGTGAGGCCTCGGCCCTTTGGCTGCCTGGTACCTAAAACACTTCCATTGATCCAGCCACGGAGGGTGCTGGCTGGTGGCTCCATACCTCCATAGCTCCATAGCACCAGAGCTCCATAGCTCCATAGCACCAGAGCTCCATGGCTTCAGAGCTCCATAGCACCATAGCTCCATACCTCCAGAGCTCCAGGGCTCCATAGCTCCATACCTCCAGAGCTCCATACCTCCAGAGCTCCATACCTCCAGAGCTCCATAGCACCAGAGCTCCATGGCTTCAGAGCTCCATAGCACCATAGCTCCATACCTCCAGAGCTCCAGGGCTCCATAGCTCCATACCTCCAGAGCTCCATACCTCCAGAGCTCCATACCTCCAGAGCTCCATAGCACCAGAGCTCCATGGCTTCAGAGCTCCATAGCACCATAGCTCCATACCTCCAGAGCTCCAGGGCTCCATAGCTCCATACCTCCAGAGCTCCATACCTCCAGAGCTCCATACCTCCAGAGCTCCATAGCACCAGAGCTCCATGGCTTCAGAGCTCCATAGCACCATAGCTCCATACCTCCAGAGCTCCAGGGCTCCATAGCTCCATACCTCCAGAGCTCCATACCTCCAGAGCTCCATACCTCCAGAGCTCCAGAGCTCCATAGCACCAGAGCTCCATGGCTTCAGAGCTCCATAGCACCATAGCTCCATACCTCCAGAGCTCCAGGGCTCCATAGCTCCATACCTCCAGAGCTCCATACCTCCAGAGCTCCAGAGCTCCATAGCACCAGAGCTCCATGGCTTCAGAGCTCCATAGCACCATAGCTCCATACCTCCATAGCTCCAGGGCTCCATAGCTCCATACCTCCAGAGCTCCATACCTCCAGAGCTCCAGAGCTCCATAGCACCAGAGCTCCATGGCTTCAGAGCTCCATAGCACCATAGCTCCATACCTCCAGAGCTCCAGGGCTCCAAAGCTCCATACCTCCAGAGTTCCATACCTCCAGAGCTCCATACCTCCAGAGCTCCATAGCTCCATAGCACCAGAGCTCCATAGCTCCATAGCACCAGAGCTCCATAGCACCAGAGCTCCATAGCACCAGAGCTCCATAGCTCCATAGCACCAGAGCTCCATAGCTCCATAGCACCAGAGCTCCATAGCTCCATAGCACCAGAGCTCCATACTTCCAGAGCTCCATAGCTCCATAGCACCAGAGCTCCATAGCTCCATAGCACCAGAGCTCCATAGCTCCATAGCACCAGAGCTCCATACTTCCATAGCTCCATAGCTCCATACCTCCAGAGCTCCATAGCTCCATAGCTCCATACCTCCAGAGCTCCATAGCTCCAGAGCTCCATAGCTCCATAGCACCAGAGCTCCATAGCTCCATAGCACCAGAGCTCCATACTTCCATAGCTCCAGGGCTCCATAGCTCCAGGGCTCCATAGCTCCATACCTCCAGAGCTCCATAGCTCCATACTTCCAGAGCTCCATAGCTCCATAGCACCAGAGCTCCATAGCTCCATAGCACCAGAGCTCCATAGCTCCATAGCACCAGAGCTCCATAGCTCCATAGCACCAGAGCTCCATAGCTCCATAGCTCCAGGGCTCCATAGCTCCAGGGCTCCATAGCTCCATAGCTCCAGGGCTCCATAGCTCCATAGCTCCATACCTCCAGAGCTCCATACCTCCAGAGCTCCATACCTCCATAGCACCAGAGCTCCATAGCTCCAGGGCTCCAGGGCTCCATAGCTCCATACCTCCAGAGCTCCATAGCTCCATACTTCCAGAGCTCCATAGCTCCATAGCTCCATACTTCCATAGCTCCATAGCTCCATACTTCCATAGCACCTGAGCTCCATACCTCCAGAGCTCCATAGCTCCAGCCTGGGTGGCTGGTGGCTCCATAGCTCCATACTTCCATAGCTCTAAGTCAGAGAGTTGGCGAAAATTGCACTAAGTGCGAAAGCCCATTCATTTACAACGGCGTGTCCGCCAGGCGGCGACATTTCCCCGTTACCGGTGGCTGCGCGGCGGGTGAGTGACAGAGCTTATCCGAGCGGCTGGAACTCTGCGCCGGCGTGGTCGAGCGTGAGGCCTCGGCCCTTTGGCTGCCTGGTACCTAAAACACTTCCATTGATCCAGCCACGGAGGGTGCTGGCTGGTGGCTCCATACCTCCATAGCTCCATAGCACCAGAGCTCCATAGCTCCATAGCACCAGAGCTCCATGGCTTCAGAGCTCCATAGCACCATAGCTCCATACCTCCAGAGCTCCAGGGCTCCATAGCTCCATACCTCCAGAGCTCCATACCTCCAGAGCTCCATACCTCCAGAGCTCCATAGCACCAGAGCTCCATGGCTTCAGAGCTCCATAGCACCATAGCTCCATACCTCCAGAGCTCCAGGGCTCCATAGCTCCATACCTCCAGAGCTCCATACCTCCAGAGCTCCATACCTCCAGAGCTCCATAGCACCAGAGCTCCATGGCTTCAGAGCTCCATAGCACCATAGCTCCATACCTCCAGAGCTCCAGGGCTCCATAGCTCCATACCTCCAGAGCTCCATACCTCCAGAGCTCCATACCTCCAGAGCTCCAGAGCTCCATAGCACCAGAGCTCCATGGCTTCAGAGCTCCATAGCACCATAGCTCCATACCTCCAGAGCTCCAGGGCTCCATAGCTCCATACCTCCAGAGCTCCATACCTCCAGAGCTCCAGAGCTCCATAGCACCAGAGCTCCATGGCTTCAGAGCTCCATAGCACCATAGCTCCATACCTCCAGAGCTCCAGGGCTCCATAGCTCCATACCTCCAGAGCTCCATACCTCCAGAGCTCCATACCTCCAGAGCTCCATAGCTCCATAGCACCAGAGCTCCATAGCTCCATAGCACCAGAGCTCCATAGCACCAGAGCTCCATAGCACCAGAGCTCCATAGCTCCATAGCACCAGAGCTCCATAGCTCCATAGCACCAGAGCTCCATAGCTCCATAGCACCAGAGCTCCATACTTCCAGAGCTCCATAGCTCCATAGCTCCATAGCACCAGAGCTCCATAGCTCCATAGCACCAGAGCTCCATAGCTCCATAGCACCAGAGCTCCATACTTCCATAGCTCCATAGCTCCATACCTCCAGAGCTCCATAGCTCCATAGCTCCATACCTCCAGAGCTCCATAGCTCCAGAGCTCCATAGCTCCATAGCTCCATAGCACCAGAGCTCCATAGCTCCATAGCACCAGAGCTCCATACTTCCATAGCTCCAGGGCTCCATAGCTCCAGGGCTCTATACCTCCAGAGCTCCATAGCTCCATACTTCCAGAGCTCCATAGCTCCATACTTCCATAGCTCCATACTTCCATACCTCCATAGCTCCATACTTCCATAGCACCAGAGCTCCATACTTCCATAGCACCAGAGCTCCATACCTCCAGAGCTCCAGAGCTCCAGCCTGGGTGGCTGGTGGCTCCATAGCTCCATACTTCCATAGCTCTAAGTCAGAGAGTTGGCGAAAATTGCACTAAGTGCGAAAGCCCATTCATTTACAACGGCGTGTCCACAAGGCGGCGACATTTCCCCGTTACCGGTGGCTGCGCGGCGGGTGAGTGACAGAGCTTATCCGAGCGGCTGGAACTCTGCGCCGGCGTGGTCGAGCGTGAGGCCTCGGCCCTTTGGCTGCCTGGTACCTAAAACACTTCCATTGATCCAGCCACGGAGGGTGCTGGCTGGTGGCTCCATACCTCCATAGCTCCATAGCACCAGAGCTCCATAGCTCCATAGCACCAGAGCTCCATGGCTTCAGAGCTCCATAGCACCATAGCTCCATACCTCCAGAGCTCCAGGGCTCCATAGCTCCATACCTCCAGAGCTCCATACCTCCAGAGCTCCATACCTCCAGAGCTCCATAGCACCAGAGCTCCATGGCTTCAGAGCTCCATAGCACCATAGCTCCATACCTCCAGAGCTCCAGGGCTCCATAGCTCCATACCTCCAGAGCTCCATACCTCCAGAGCTCCATACCTCCAGAGCTCCATAGCACCAGAGCTCCATGGCTTCAGAGCTCCATAGCACCATAGCTCCATACCTCCAGAGCTCCAGGGCTCCATAGCTCCATAGCTCCAGAGCTCCATACCTCCAGAGCTCCATACCTCCAGAGCTCCATAGCACCAGAGCTCCATGGCTTCAGAGCTCCATAGCACCATAGCTCCATACCTCCAGAGCTCCAGGGCTCCATAGCTCCATACCTCCAGAGCTCCATACCTCCAGAGCTCCATACCTCCAGAGCTCCAGAGCTCCATGGCTTCAGAGCTCCATACCTCCAGAGCTCCATAGCACCAGAGCTCCATAGCTCCATAGCACCAGAGCTTCATAGCACCAGAGCTCCATAGCACCAGAGCTCCATAGCTCCATAGCACCAGAGCTCCATAGCTCCATAGCACCAGAGCTCCATACTTCCAGAGCTCCATAGCTCCATAGCTCCATAGCACCAGAGCTCCATAGCTCCATAGCACCAGAGCTCCATAGCTCCATAGCACCAGAGCTCCATACTTCCATAGCTCCATAGCTCCATACCTCCAGAGCTCCATAGCTCCATAGCTCCATACCTCCAGAGCTCCATAGCTCCAGAGCTCCATAGCTCCATAGCTCCATAGCACCAGAGCTCCATAGCTCCATAGCACCAGAGCTCCATACTTCCATAGCTCCAGGGCTCCATAGCTCCAGGGCTCCATACCTCCAGAGCTCCATAGCTCCATACTTCCAGAGCTCCATAGCTCCATACTTCCATAGCTCCATACTTCCATACCTCCATAGCTCCATACTTCCATAGCACCAGAGCTCCATACTTCCATAGCACCAGAGCTCCATACCTCCAGAGCTCCAGAGCTCCAGCCTGGGTGGCTGGTGGCTCCATAGCTCCATACTTCCATAGCTCTAAGTCAGAGAGTTGGCGAAAATTGCACTAAGTGCGAAAGCCCATTCATTTACAACGGCGTGTCCGCCAGGCGGCGACATTTCCCCGTTACCGGTGGCTGCGCGGCGGGTGAGTGACAGAGCTTATCCGAGCGGCTGGAACTCTGCGCCGGCGTGGTCGAGCGTGAGGCCTCGGCCCTTTGGCTGCCTGGTACCTAAAACACTTCCATTGATCCAGCCACGGAGGGTGCTGGCTGGTGGCTCCATACCTCCATAGCTCCATAGCACCAGAGCTCCATAGCTCCATAGCACCAGAGCTCCATGGCTTCAGAGCTCCATAGCACCATAGCTCCATACCTCCAGAGCTCCATACCTCCAGAGCTCCATACCTCCAGAGCTCCAGAGCTCCATAGCACCAGAGCTCCATGGCTTCAGAGCTCCATAGCACCATAGCTCCATACCTCCAGAGCTCCAGGGCTCCATAGCTCCATACCTCCAGAGCTCCATACCTCCAGAGCTCCATACCTCCAGAGCTCCATAGCACCAGAGCTCCATGGCTTCAGAGCTCCATAGCACCATAGCTCCATACCTCCAGAGCTCCAGGGCTCCATAGCTCCATACCTCCAGAGCTCCATACCTCCAGAGCTCCATACCTCCAGAGCTCCAGAGCTCCATAGCACCAGAGCTCCATGGCTTCAGAGCTCCATAGCACCATAGCTCCATACCTCCAGAGCTCCAGGGCTCCATAGCTCCATACCTCCAGAGCTCCATACCTCCAGAGCTCCAGAGCTCCATAGCACCAGAGCTCCATGGCTTCAGAGCTCCATAGCACCATAGCTCCATACCTCCATAGCTCCAGGGCTCCATAGCTCCATACCTCCAGAGCTCCATACCTCCAGAGCTCCAGAGCTCCATAGCACCAGAGCTCCATGGCTTCAGAGCTCCATAGCACCATAGCTCCATACCTCCAGAGCTCCAGGGCTCCAAAGCTCCATACCTCCAGAGTTCCATACCTCCAGAGCTCCATACCTCCAGAGCTCCATAGCTCCATAGCACCAGAGCTCCATAGCTCCATAGCACCAGAGCTCCATAGCACCAGAGCTCCATAGCACCAGAGCTCCATAGCTCCATAGCACCAGAGCTCCATAGCTCCATAGCACCAGAGCTCCATAGCTCCATAGCACCAGAGCTCCATACTTCCAGAGCTCCATAGCTCCATAGCACCAGAGCTCCATAGCTCCATAGCACCAGAGCTCCATAGCTCCATAGCACCAGAGCTCCATACTTCCATAGCTCCATAGCTCCATACCTCCAGAGCTCCATAGCTCCATAGCTCCATACCTCCAGAGCTCCATAGCTCCAGAGCTCCATAGCTCCATAGCACCAGAGCTCCATAGCTCCATAGCACCAGAGCTCCATACTTCCATAGCTCCAGGGCTCCATAGCTCCAGGGCTCCATAGCTCCATACCTCCAGAGCTCCATAGCTCCATACTTCCAGAGCTCCATAGCTCCATAGCACCAGAGCTCCATAGCTCCATAGCACCAGAGCTCCATAGCTCCATAGCACCAGAGCTCCATAGCTCCATAGCACCAGAGCTCCATAGCTCCATAGCTCCAGGGCTCCATAGCTCCAGGGCTCCATAGCTCCATAGCTCCAGGGCTCCATAGCTCCATAGCTCCATACCTCCAGAGCTCCATACCTCCAGAGCTCCATACCTCCATAGCACCAGAGCTCCATAGCTCCAGGGCTCCAGGGCTCCATAGCTCCATACCTCCAGAGCTCCATAGCTCCATACTTCCAGAGCTCCATAGCTCCATAGCTCCATACTTCCATAGCTCCATAGCTCCATACTTCCATAGCACCTGAGCTCCATACCTCCAGAGCTCCATAGCTCCAGCCTGGGTGGCTGGTGGCTCCATAGCTCCATACTTCCATAGCTCTAAGTCAGAGAGTTGGCGAAAATTGCACTAAGTGCGAAAGCCCATTCATTTACAACGGCGTGTCCGCCAGGCGGCGACATTTCCCCGTTACCGGTGGCTGCGCGGCGGGTGAGTGACAGAGCTTATCCGAGCGGCTGGAACTCTGCGCCGGCGTGGTCGAGCGTGAGGCCTCGGCCCTTTGGCTGCCTGGTACCTAAAACACTTCCATTGATCCAGCCACGGAGGGTGCTGGCTGGTGGCTCCATACCTCCATAGCTCCATAGCACCAGAGCTCCATAGCTCCATAGCACCAGAGCTCCATGGCTTCAGAGCTCCATAGCACCATAGCTCCATACCTCCAGAGCTCCAGGGCTCCATAGCTCCATACCTCCAGAGCTCCATACCTCCAGAGCTCCATACCTCCAGAGCTCCATAGCACCAGAGCTCCATGGCTTCAGAGCTCCATAGCACCATAGCTCCATACCTCCAGAGCTCCAGGGCTCCATAGCTCCATACCTCCAGAGCTCCATACCTCCAGAGCTCCATACCTCCAGAGCTCCATAGCACCAGAGCTCCATGGCTTCAGAGCTCCATAGCACCATAGCTCCATACCTCCAGAGCTCCAGGGCTCCATAGCTCCATACCTCCAGAGCTCCATACCTCCAGAGCTCCATACCTCCAGAGCTCCAGAGCTCCATAGCACCAGAGCTCCATGGCTTCAGAGCTCCATAGCACCATAGCTCCATACCTCCAGAGCTCCAGGGCTCCATAGCTCCATACCTCCAGAGCTCCATACCTCCAGAGCTCCAGAGCTCCATAGCACCAGAGCTCCATGGCTTCAGAGCTCCATAGCACCATAGCTCCATACCTCCAGAGCTCCAGGGCTCCATAGCTCCATACCTCCAGAGCTCCATACCTCCAGAGCTCCATACCTCCAGAGCTCCATAGCTCCATAGCACCAGAGCTCCATAGCTCCATAGCACCAGAGCTCCATAGCACCAGAGCTCCATAGCACCAGAGCTCCATAGCTCCATAGCACCAGAGCTCCATAGCTCCATAGCACCAGAGCTCCATAGCTCCATAGCACCAGAGCTCCATACTTCCAGAGCTCCATAGCTCCATAGCTCCATAGCACCAGAGCTCCATAGCTCCATAGCACCAGAGCTCCATAGCTCCATAGCACCAGAGCTCCATACTTCCATAGCTCCATAGCTCCATACCTCCAGAGCTCCATAGCTCCATAGCTCCATACCTCCAGAGCTCCATAGCTCCAGAGCTCCATAGCTCCATAGCTCCATAGCACCAGAGCTCCATAGCTCCATAGCACCAGAGCTCCATACTTCCATAGCTCCAGGGCTCCATAGCTCCAGGGCTCTATACCTCCAGAGCTCCATAGCTCCATACTTCCAGAGCTCCATAGCTCCATACTTCCATAGCTCCATACTTCCATACCTCCATAGCTCCATACTTCCATAGCACCAGAGCTCCATACTTCCATAGCACCAGAGCTCCATACCTCCAGAGCTCCAGAGCTCCAGCCTGGGTGGCTGGTGGCTCCATAGCTCCATACTTCCATAGCTCTAAGTCAGAGAGTTGGCGAAAATTGCACTAAGTGCGAAAGCCCATTCATTTACAACGGCGTGTCCACAAGGCGGCGACATTTCCCCGTTACCGGTGGCTGCGCGGCGGGTGAGTGACAGAGCTTATCCGAGCGGCTGGAACTCTGCGCCGGCGTGGTCGAGCGTGAGGCCTCGGCCCTTTGGCTGCCTGGTACCTAAAACACTTCCATTGATCCAGCCACGGAGGGTGCTGGCTGGTGGCTCCATACCTCCATAGCTCCATAGCACCAGAGCTCCATAGCTCCATAGCACCAGAGCTCCATGGCTTCAGAGCTCCATAGCACCATAGCTCCATACCTCCAGAGCTCCAGGGCTCCATAGCTCCATACCTCCAGAGCTCCATACCTCCAGAGCTCCATACCTCCAGAGCTCCATAGCACCAGAGCTCCATGGCTTCAGAGCTCCATAGCACCATAGCTCCATACCTCCAGAGCTCCAGGGCTCCATAGCTCCATACCTCCAGAGCTCCATACCTCCAGAGCTCCATACCTCCAGAGCTCCATAGCACCAGAGCTCCATGGCTTCAGAGCTCCATAGCACCATAGCTCCATACCTCCAGAGCTCCAGGGCTCCATAGCTCCATAGCTCCAGAGCTCCATACCTCCAGAGCTCCATACCTCCAGAGCTCCATAGCACCAGAGCTCCATGGCTTCAGAGCTCCATAGCACCATAGCTCCATACCTCCAGAGCTCCAGGGCTCCATAGCTCCATACCTCCAGAGCTCCATACCTCCAGAGCTCCATACCTCCAGAGCTCCAGAGCTCCATGGCTTCAGAGCTCCATAGCACCATAGCTCCATACCTCCAGAGCTCCAGGGCTCCATAGCTCCATACCTCCAGAGCTCCATACCTCCAGAGCTCCATACCTCCAGAGCTCCATAGCTCCATAGCACCAGAGCTCCATAGCTCCATAGCACCAGAGCTCCATAGCACCAGAGCTCCATAGCACCAGAGCTCCATAGCTCCATAGCACCAGAGCTCCATAGCTCCATAGCACCAGAGCTCCATAGCTCCATAGCACCAGAGCTCCATACTTCCAGAGCTCCATAGCTCCATAGCTCCATAGCACCAGAGCTCCATAGCTCCATAGCACCAGAGCTCCATGGCTTCAGAGCTCCATAGCACCATAGCTCCATACCTCCAGAGCTCCAGGGCTCCATAGCTCCATACCTCCAGAGCTCCATACCTCCAGAGCTCCATACCTCCAGAGCTCCATAGCACCAGAGCTCCATAGCTCCATAGCACCAGAGCTCCATAGCACCAGAGCTCCATAGCACCAGAGCTCCATAGCTCCATAGCACCAGAGCTCCATAGCTCCATAGCACCAGAGCTCCATACTTCCAGAGCTCCATAGCTCCATAGCTCCATAGCACCAGAGCTCCATAGCTCCATAGCACCAGAGCTCCATAGCTCCATAGCACCAGAGCTCCATACTTCCATAGCTCCATAGCTCCATACCTCCAGAGCTCCATAGCTCCATAGCTCCATACCTCCAGAGCTCCATACCTCCAGAGCTCCAGAGCTCCATAGCACCAGAGCTCCATGGCTTCAGAGCTCCATAGCACCATAGCTCCATACCTCCAGAGCTCCAGGGCTCCATAGCTCCATACCTCCAGAGCTCCATACCTCCAGAGCTCCAGAGCTCCATAGCACCAGAGCTCCATGGCTTCAGAGCTCCATAGCACCATAGCTCCATACCTCCAGAGCTCCAGGGCTCCATAGCTCCATACCTCCAGAGCTCCATACCTCCAGAGCTCCAGAGCTCCATAGCACCAGAGCTCCATGGCTTCAGAGCTCCATAGCACCATAGCTCCATACCTCCAGAGCTCCAGGGCTCCAAAGCTCCATACTTCCAGAGCTCCATACCTCCAGAGCTCCATACCTCCAGAGCTCCATAGCTCCATAGCACCAGAGCTCCATAGCTCCATAGCACCAGAGCTCCATAGCACCAGAGCTCCATAGCACCAGAGCTCCATAGCTCCATAGCACCAGAGCTCCATAGCTCCATAGCACCAGAGCTCCATAGCTCCATAGCACCAGAGCTCCATACTTCCAGAGCTCCATAGCTCCATAGCTCCATAGCACCAGAGCTCCATAGCTCCATAGCACCAGAGCTCCATAGCTCCATAGCACCAGAGCTCCATACTTCCATAGCTCCATAGCTCCATACCTCCAGAGCTCCATAGCTCCATAGCTCCATACCTCCAGAGCTCCATAGCTCCAGAGCTCCATAGCTCCATAGCACCAGAGCTCCATAGCTCCATAGCACCAGAGCTCCATACTTCCATAGCTCCAGGGCTCCATAGCTCCAGGGCTCCATAGCTCCATACCTCCAGAGCTCCATAGCTCCATACTTCCAGAGCTCCATAGCTCCATAGCACCAGAGCTCCATAGCTCCATAGCACCAGAGCTCCATAGCTCCATAGCACCAGAGCTCCATAGCTCCATAGCACCAGAGCTCCATAGCTCCATAGCTCCAGGGCTCCATAGCTCCATAGCTCCAGGGCTCCATAGCTCCATAGCTCCAGGGCTCCATAGCTCCATAGCTCCATACCTCCAGAGCTCCATACCTCCAGAGCTCCATACCTCCATAGCACCAGAGCTCCATAGCTCCAGGGCTCCAGGGCTCCATAGCTCCATACCTCCAGAGCTCCATAGCTCCATAGCTCCATACTTCCAGAGCTCCATAGCTCCATAGCTCCATACTTCCATAGCTCCATAGCTCCATACTTCCATAGCACCTGAGCTCCATACCTCCAGAGCTCCATAGCTCCAGCCTGGGTGGCTGGTGGCTCCATAGCTCCATACTTCCATAGCTCTAAGTCAGAGAGTTGGCGAAAATTGCACTAAGTGCGAAAGCCCATTCATTTACAACGGCGTGTCCGCCAGGCGGCGACATTTCCCCGTTACCGGTGGCTGCGCGGCGGGTGAGTGACAGAGCTTATCCGAGCGGCTGGAACTCTGCGCCGGCGTGGTCGAGCGTGAGGCCTCGGCCCTTTGGCTGCCTGGTACCTAAAACACTTCCATTGATCCAGCCACGGAGGGTGCTGGCTGGTGGCTCCATACCTCCATAGCTCCATAGCACCAGAGCTCCATAGCTCCATAGCACCAGAGCTCCATGGCTTCAGAGCTCCATAGCACCATAGCTCCATACCTCCAGAGCTCCAGGGCTCCATAGCTCCATACCTCCAGAGCTCCATACCTCCAGAGCTCCATACCTCCAGAGCTCCATAGCACCAGAGCTCCATGGCTTCAGAGCTCCATAGCACCATAGCTCCATACCTCCAGAGCTCCAGGGCTCCATAGCTCCATACCTCCAGAGCTCCATACCTCCAGAGCTCCATACCTCCAGAGCTCCATAGCACCAGAGCTCCATGGCTTCAGAGCTCCATAGCACCATAGCTCCATACCTCCAGAGCTCCAGGGCTCCATAGCTCCGTACCTCCAGAGCTCCATACCTCCAGAGCTCCATACCTCCAGAGCTCCAGAGCTCCATAGCACCAGAGCTCCATGGCTTCAGAGCTCCATAGCACCATAGCTCCATACCTCCAGAGCTCCAGGGCTCCATAGCTCCATACCTCCAGAGCTCCATACCTCCAGAGCTCCAGAGCTCCATAGCACCAGAGCTCCATGGCTTCAGAGCTCCATAGCACCATAGCTCCATACCTCCAGAGCTCCAGGGCTCCATAGCTCCATACCTCCAGAGCTCCATACCTCCAGAGCTCCAGAGCTCCATAGCACCAGAGCTCCATGGCTTCAGAGCTCCATAGCACCATAGCTCCATACCTCCAGAGCTCCAGGGCTCCAAAGCTCCATACCTCCAGAGCTCCATACCTCCAGAGCTCCATACCTCCAGAGCTCCATAGCTCCATAGCACCAGAGCTCCATAGCTCCATAGCACCAGAGCTCCATAGCACCAGAGCTCCATAGCACCAGAGCTCCATAGCTCCATAGCACCAGAGCTCCATAGCTCCATAGCACCAGAGCTCCATAGCTCCATAGCACCAGAGCTCCATACTTCCAGAGCTCCATAGCTCCATTGCTCCATAGCACCAGAGCTCCATAGCTCCATAGCACCAGAGCTCCATAGCTCCATAGCACCAGAGCTCCATACTTCCATAGCTCCATAGCTCCATACCTCCAGAGCTCCATAGCTCCATAGCTCCATACCTCCAGAGCTCCATAGCTCCAGAGCTCCATAGCTCCATAGCACCAGAGCTCCATAGCTCCATAGCACCAGAGCTCCATACTTCCATAGCTCCAGGGCTCCATAGCTCCAGGGCTCCAGGGCTCCATAGCTCCATACCTCCAGAGCTCCATAGCTCCATACTTCCAGAGCTCCATAGCTCCATAGCACCAGAGCTCCATAGCTCCATAGCACCAGAGCTCCATAGCTCCATAGCACCAGAGCTCCATAGCTCCATAGCACCAGAGTTCCATAGCTCCATAGCTCCAGGGCTCCATAGCTCCATAGCTCCAGGGCTCCATAGCTCCATAGCTCCAGGGCTCCATAGCTCCATAGCTCCATACCTCCAGAGCTCCATACCTCCAGAGCTCCATACCTCCATAGCACCAGAGCTCCATAGCTCCAGGGCTCCAGGGCTCCATAGCTCCATACCTCCAGAGCTCCATAGCTCCATACTTCCAGAGCTCCATAGCTCCATAGCTCCATACTTCCATAGCTCCATAGCTCCATACTTCCATAGCACCTGAGCTCCATACCTCCAGAGCTCCATAGCTCCAGCCTGGGTGGCTGGTGGCTCCATAGCTCCATACTTCCATAGCTCTAAGTCAGAGAGTTGGCGAAAATTGCACTAAGTGCGAAAGCCCATTCATTTACAACGGCGTGTCCGCTAGGCGGCGACATTTCCCCGTTACCGGTGGCTGCGCGGCGGGTGAGTGACAGAGCTTATCCGAGCGGCTGGAACTCTGCGCCGGCGTGGTCGAGCGTGAGGCCTCGGCCCTTTGGCTGCCTGGTACCTAAAACACTTCCATTGATCCAGCCACGGAGGGTGCTGGCTGGTGGCTCCATACCTCCATAGCTCCATAGCACCAGAGCTCCATAGCTCCATAGCACCAGAGCTCCATGGCTTCAGAGCTCCATAGCACCATAGCTCCATACCTCCAGAGCTCCAGGGCTCCATAGCTCCATACCTCCAGAGCTCCATACCTCCAGAGCTCCATACCTCCAGAGCTCCATAGCACCAGAGCTCCATGGCTTCAGAGCTCCATAGCACCATAGCTCCATACCTCCAGAGCTCCAGGGCTCCATAGCTCCATACCTCCAGAACTCCATACCTCCAGAGCTCCATACCTCCAGAGCTCCATAGCACCAGAGCTCCATGGCTTCAGAGCTCCATAGCACCATAGCTCCATACCTCCAGAGCTCCAGGGCTCCATAGCTCCATACCTCCAGAGCTCCATACCTCCAGAGCTCCATACCTCCAGAGCTCCATAGCACCAGAGCTCCATGGCTTCAGAGCTCCATAGCACCATAGCTCCATACCTCCAGAGCTCCAGGGCTCCATAGCTCCATACCTCCAGAGCTCCATACCTCCAGAGCTCCATACCTCCAGAGCTCCATAGCACCAGAGCTCCATGGCTTCAGAGCTCCATAGCACCATAGCTCCATACCTCCAGAGCTCCAGGGCTCCATAGCTCCATACCTCCAGAGCTCCATACCTCCAGAGCTCCATACCTCCAGAGCTCCAGAGCTCCATAGCACCAGAGCTCCATGGCTTCAGAGCTCCATAGCACCATAGCTCCATACCTCCAGAGCTCCAGGGCTCCATAGATCCATACCTCCAGAGCTCCATACCTCCAGAGCTCCAGAGCTCCATAGCACCAGAGCTCCATGGCTTCAGAGCTCCATAGCACCATAGCTCCATACCTCCAGAGCTCCAGGGCTCCATAGCTCCATACCTCCAGAGCTCCATACCTCCAGAGCTCCAGAGCTCCATAGCACCAGAGCTCCATGGCTTCAGAGCTCCATAGCACCATAGCTCCATACCTCCAGAGCTCCAGGGCTCCAAAGCTCCATACCTCCAGAGCTCCATACCTCCAGAGCTCCATACCTCCAGAGCTCCATAGCTCCATAGCACCAGAGCTCCATAGCTCCATAGCACCAGAGCTCCGTAGCACCAGAGCTCCATAGCACCAGAGCTCCATAGCTCCATAGCACCAGAGCTCCATAGCTCCATAGCACCAGAGCTCCATAGCTCCATAGCACCAGAGCTCCATACTTCCAGAGCTCCATAGCTCCATAGCACCAGAGCTCCATAGCTCCATAGCACCAGAGCTCCATAGCTCCATAGCACCAGAGCTCCATACTTCCATAGCTCCATAGCTCCATACCTCCAGAGCTCCATAGCTCCATAGCTCCATACCTCCAGAGCTCCATAGCTCCAGAGCTCCATAGCTCCATAGCACCAGAGCTCCATAGCTCCATAGCACCAGAGCTCCATACTTCCATAGCTCCAGGGCTCCATAGCTCCAGGGCTCCATAGCTCCATACCTCCAGAGCTCCATAGCTCCATACTTCCAGAGCTCCATAGCTCCATAGCACCAGAGCTCCATAGCTCCATAGCACCAGAGCTCCATAGCTCCATAGCACCAGAGCTCCATAGCTCCATAGCACCAGAGCTCCATAGCTCCATAGCTCCAGGGCTCCATAGCTCCACAGCTCCAGGGCTCCATAGCTCCATAGCTCCAGGGCTCCATAGCTCCATAGCTCCATACCTCCAGAGCTCCATACCTCCAGAGCTCCATACCTCCATAGCACCAGAGCTCCATAGCTCCAGGGCTCCAGGGCTCCATAGCTCCATACCTCCAGAGCTCCATAGCTCCATACTTCCAGAGCTCCATAGCTCCATAGCTCCATACTTCCATAGCTCCATAGCTCCATACTTCCATAGCACCTGAGCTCCATACCTCCAGAGCTCCATAGCTCCAGCCTGGGTGGCTGGTGGCTCCATAGCTCCATACTTCCATAGCTCTAAGTAAGAGAGTTGGCGAAAATTGCACTAAGTGCGAAAGCCCATTCATTTACAACGGCGTGTCCGCCAGGCGGCGACATTTCCCCGTTACCGGTGGCTGCGCGGCGGGTGAGTGACAGAGCTTATCCGAGCGGCTGGAACTCTGCGCCGGCGTGGTCGAGCGTGAGGCCTCGGCCCTTTGGCTGCCTGGTACCTAAAACACTTCCATTGATCCAGCCACGGAGGGTGCTGGCTGGTGGCTCCATACCTCCATAGCTCCATAGCACCAGAGCTCCATAGCTCCATAGCACCAGAGCTCCATGGCTTCAGAGCTCCATAGCACCATAGCTCCATACCTCCAGAGCTCCAGGGCTCCATAGCTTCATACCTCCAGAGCTCCATACCTCCAGAGCTCCATAGCACCAGAGCTCCATGGCTTCAGAGCTCCATAGCACCATAGCTCCATACTTCCAGAGCTCCAGGGCTCCATAGCTCCATACCTCCAGAGCTCCATACCTCCAGAGCTCCATACCTCCAGAGCTCCATAGCACCAGAGCTCCATGGCTTCAGAGCTCCATAGCACCATAGCTCCATACCTCCAGAGCTCCAGGGCTCCATAGCTCCATACCTCCAGAGCTCCATACCTCCAGAGCTCCATACCTCCAGAGCTCCAGAGCTCCATAGCACCAGAGCTCCATGGCTTCAGAGCTCCATAGCACCATAGCTCCATACCTCCAGAGCTCCAGGGCTCCATAGCTCCATACCTCCAGAGCTCCATACCTCCAGAGCTCCAGAGCTCCAGAGCTCCATAGCACCAGAGCTCCATGGCTTCAGAGCTCCATAGCACCATAGCTCCATACCTCCAGAGCTCCAGGGCTCCATAGCTCCATACCTCCAGAGCTCCATACCTCCAGAGCTCCATACCTCCAGAGCTCCATAGCTCCATAGCACCAGAGCTCCATAGCTCCATAGCACCAGAGCTCCATAGCACCAGAGCTCCATAGCACCAGAGCTCCATAGCTCCATAGCACCAGAGCTCCATAGCTCCATAGCACCAGAGCTCCATAGCTCCATAGCACCAGAGCTCCATACTTCCAGAGCTCCATAGCTCCATAGCTCCATAGCACCAGAGCTCCATAGCTCCATAGCACCAGAGCTCCATGGCTTCAGAGCTCCATAGCACCATAGCTCCATACCTCCAGAGCTCCAGGGCTCCATAGCTCCATACCTCCAGAGCTCCATACCTCCAGAGCTCCATACCTCCAGAGCTCCATAGCACCAGAGCTCCATAGCTCCATAGCACCAGAGCTCCATAGCACCAGAGCTCCATAGCACCAGAGCTCCATAGCTCCATAGCACCAGAGCTCCATAGCTCCATAGCACCAGAGCTCCATACTTCCAGAGCTCCATAGCTCCATAGCTCCATAGCACCAGAGCTCCATAGCTCCATAGCACCAGAGCTCCATAGCTCCATAGCACCAGAGCTCCATACTTCCATAGCTCCATAGCTCCATACCTCCAGAGCTCCATAGCTCCATAGCTCCATACCTCCAGAGCTCCATAGCTCCAGAGCTCCATAGCTCCATAGCTCCATAGCACCAGAGCTCCATAGCTCCATAGCACCAGAGCTCCATACTTCCATAGCTCCAGGGCTCCATAGCTCCAGGGCTCCATACCTCCAGAGCTCCATAGCTCCATACTTCCAGAGCTCCATAGCTCCATACTTCCATAGCTCCATACTTCCATACCTCCATAGCTCCATACTTCCATAGCACCAGAGCTCCATACTTCCATAGCACCAGAGCTCCATACCTCCAGAGCTCCAGAGCTCCAGCCTGGGTGGCTGGTGGCTCCATAGCTCCATACTTCCATAGCTCTAAGTCAGAGAGTTGGCGAAAATTGCACTAAGTGCGAAAGCCCATTCATTTACAACGGCGTGTCCGCCAGGCGGCGACATTTCCCCGTTACCGGTGGCTGCGCGGCGGGTGAGTGACAGAGCTTATCCGAGCGGCTGGAACTCTGCGCCGGCGTGGTCGAGCGTGAGGCCTCGGCCCTTTGGCTGCCTGGTACCTAAAACACTTCCATTGATCCAGCCACGGAGGGTGCTGGCTGGTGGCTCCATACCTCCATAGCTCCATAGCACCAGAGCTCCATAGCTCCATAGCACCAGAGCTCCATGGCTTCAGAGCTCCATAGCACCATAGCTCCATACCTCCAGAGCTCCAGGGCTCCATAGCTCCATACCTCCAGAGCTCCATACCTCCAGAGCTCCATACCTCCAGAGCTCCATAGCACCAGAGCTCCATGGCTTCAGAGCTCCATAGCACCATAGCTCCATACCTCCAGAGCTCCAGGGCTCCATAGCTCCATACCTCCAGAGCTCCATACCTCCAGAGCTCCATACCTCCAGAGCTCCATAGCACCAGAGCTCCATGGCTTCAGAGCTCCATAGCACCATAGCTCCATACCTCCAGAGCTCCAGGGCTCCATAGCTCCATACCTCCAGAGCTCCATACCTCCAGAGCTCCATACCTCCAGAGCTCCATAGCACCAGAGCTCCATGGCTTCAGAGCTCCATAGCACCATAGCTCCATACCTCCAGAGCTCCAGGGCTCCATAGCTCCATACCTCCAGAGCTCCATACCTCCAGAGCTCCATACCTCCAGAGCTCCAGAGCTCCATAGCACCAGAGCTCCATGGCTTCAGAGCTCCATAGCACCATAGCTCCATACCTCCAGAGCTCCAGGGCTCCATAGCTCCATACCTCCAGAGCTCCATACCTCCAGAGCTCCAGAGCTCCATAGCACCAGAGCTCCATGGCTTCAGAGCTCCATAGCACCATAGCTCCATACCTCCATAGCTCCAGGGCTCCATAGCTCCATACCTCCAGAGCTCCATACCTCCAGAGCTCCAGAGCTCCATAGCACCAGAGCTCCATGGCTTCAGAGCTCCATAGCACCATAGCTCCATACCTCCAGAGCTCCAGGGCTCCAAAGCTCCATACCTCCAGAGTTCCATACCTCCAGAGCTCCATACCTCCAGAGCTCCATAGCTCCATAGCACCAGAGCTCCATAGCTCCATAGCACCAGAGCTCCATAGCACCAGAGCTCCATAGCACCAGAGCTCCATAGCTCCATAGCACCAGAGCTCCATAGCTCCATAGCACCAGAGCTCCATAGCTCCATAGCACCAGAGCTCCATACTTCCAGAGCTCCATAGCTCCATAGCACCAGAGCTCCATAGCTCCATAGCACCAGAGCTCCATAGCTCCATAGCACCAGAGCTCCATACTTCCATAGCTCCATAGCTCCATACCTCCAGAGCTCCATAGCTCCATAGCTCCATACCTCCAGAGCTCCATAGCTCCAGAGCTCCATAGCTCCATAGCACCAGAGCTCCATAGCTCCATAGCACCAGAGCTCCATACTTCCATAGCTCCAGGGCTCCATAGCTCCAGGGCTCCATAGCTCCATACCTCCAGAGCTCCATAGCTCCATACTTCCAGAGCTCCATAGCTCCATAGCACCAGAGCTCCATAGCTCCATAGCACCAGAGCTCCATAGCTCCATAGCACCAGAGCTCCATAGCTCCATAGCACCAGAGCTCCATAGCTCCATAGCTCCAGGGCTCCATAGCTCCAGGGCTCCATAGCTCCATAGCTCCAGGGCTCCATAGCTCCATAGCTCCATACCTCCAGAGCTCCATACCTCCAGAGCTCCATACCTCCATAGCACCAGAGCTCCATAGCTCCAGGGCTCCAGGGCTCCATAGCTCCATACCTCCAGAGCTCCATAGCTCCATACTTCCAGAGCTCCATAGCTCCATAGCTCCATACTTCCATAGCTCCATAGCTCCATACTTCCATAGCACCTGAGCTCCATACCTCCAGAGCTCCATAGCTCCAGCCTGGGTGGCTGGTGGCTCCATAGCTCCATACTTCCATAGCTCTAAGTCAGAGAGTTGGCGAAAATTGCACTAAGTGCGAAAGCCCATTCATTTACAACGGCGTGTCCGCCAGGCGGCGACATTTCCCCGTTACCGGTGGCTGCGCGGCGGGTGAGTGACAGAGCTTATCCGAGCGGCTGGAACTCTGCGCCGGCGTGGTCGAGCGTGAGGCCTCGGCCCTTTGGCTGCCTGGTACCTAAAACACTTCCATTGATCCAGCCACGGAGGGTGCTGGCTGGTGGCTCCATACCTCCATAGCTCCATAGCACCAGAGCTCCATAGCTCCATAGCACCAGAGCTCCATGGCTTCAGAGCTCCATAGCACCATAGCTCCATACCTCCAGAGCTCCAGGGCTCCATAGCTCCATACCTCCAGAGCTCCATACCTCCAGAGCTCCATACCTCCAGAGCTCCATAGCACCAGAGCTCCATGGCTTCAGAGCTCCATAGCACCATAGCTCCATACCTCCAGAGCTCCAGGGCTCCATAGCTCCATACCTCCAGAGCTCCATACCTCCAGAGCTCCATACCTCCAGAGCTCCATAGCACCAGAGCTCCATGGCTTCAGAGCTCCATAGCACCATAGCTCCATACCTCCAGAGCTCCAGGGCTCCATAGCTCCATACCTCCAGAGCTCCATACCTCCAGAGCTCCATACCTCCAGAGCTCCAGAGCTCCATAGCACCAGAGCTCCATGGCTTCAGAGCTCCATAGCACCATAGCTCCATACCTCCAGAGCTCCAGGGCTCCATAGCTCCATACCTCCAGAGCTCCATACCTCCAGAGCTCCAGAGCTCCATAGCACCAGAGCTCCATGGCTTCAGAGCTCCATAGCACCATAGCTCCATACCTCCAGAGCTCCAGGGCTCCATAGCTCCATACCTCCAGAGCTCCATACCTCCAGAGCTCCATACCTCCAGAGCTCCATAGCTCCATAGCACCAGAGCTCCATAGCTCCATAGCACCAGAGCTCCATAGCACCAGAGCTCCATAGCACCAGAGCTCCATAGCTCCATAGCACCAGAGCTCCATAGCTCCATAGCACCAGAGCTCCATAGCTCCATAGCACCAGAGCTCCATACTTCCAGAGCTCCATAGCTCCATAGCTCCATAGCACCAGAGCTCCATAGCTCCATAGCACCAGAGCTCCATAGCTCCATAGCACCAGAGCTCCATACTTCCATAGCTCCATAGCTCCATACCTCCAGAGCTCCATAGCTCCATAGCTCCATACCTCCAGAGCTCCATAGCTCCAGAGCTCCATAGCTCCATAGCTCCATAGCACCAGAGCTCCATAGCTCCATAGCACCAGAGCTCCATACTTCCATAGCTCCAGGGCTCCATAGCTCCAGGGCTCTATACCTCCAGAGCTCCATAGCTCCATACTTCCAGAGCTCCATAGCTCCATACTTCCATAGCTCCATACTTCCATACCTCCATAGCTCCATACTTCCATAGCACCAGAGCTCCATACTTCCATAGCACCAGAGCTCCATACCTCCAGAGCTCCAGAGCTCCAGCCTGGGTGGCTGGTGGCTCCATAGCTCCATACTTCCATAGCTCTAAGTCAGAGAGTTGGCGAAAATTGCACTAAGTGCGAAAGCCCATTCATTTACAACGGCGTGTCCACAAGGCGGCGACATTTCCCCGTTACCGGTGGCTGCGCGGCGGGTGAGTGACAGAGCTTATCCGAGCGGCTGGAACTCTGCGCCGGCGTGGTCGAGCGTGAGGCCTCGGCCCTTTGGCTGCCTGGTACCTAAAACACTTCCATTGATCCAGCCACGGAGGGTGCTGGCTGGTGGCTCCATACCTCCATAGCTCCATAGCACCAGAGCTCCATAGCTCCATAGCACCAGAGCTCCATGGCTTCAGAGCTCCATAGCACCATAGCTCCATACCTCCAGAGCTCCAGGGCTCCATAGCTCCATACCTCCAGAGCTCCATACCTCCAGAGCTCCATACCTCCAGAGCTCCATAGCACCAGAGCTCCATGGCTTCAGAGCTCCATAGCACCATAGCTCCATACCTCCAGAGCTCCAGGGCTCCATAGCTCCATACCTCCAGAGCTCCATACCTCCAGAGCTCCATACCTCCAGAGCTCCATAGCACCAGAGCTCCATGGCTTCAGAGCTCCATAGCACCATAGCTCCATACCTCCAGAGCTCCAGGGCTCCATAGCTCCATAGCTCCAGAGCTCCATACCTCCAGAGCTCCATACCTCCAGAGCTCCATAGCACCAGAGCTCCATGGCTTCAGAGCTCCATAGCACCATAGCTCCATACCTCCAGAGCTCCAGGGCTCCATAGCTCCATACCTCCAGAGCTCCATACCTCCAGAGCTCCATACCTCCAGAGCTCCAGAGCTCCATGGCTTCAGAGCTCCATAGCACCATAGCTCCATACCTCCAGAGCTCCAGGGCTCCATAGCTCCATACCTCCAGAGCTCCATACCTCCAGAGCTCCATACCTCCAGAGCTCCATAGCTCCATAGCACCAGAGCTCCATAGCTCCATAGCACCAGAGCTCCATAGCACCAGAGCTCCATAGCACCAGAGCTCCATAGCTCCATAGCACCAGAGCTCCATAGCTCCATAGCACCAGAGCTCCATAGCTCCATAGCACCAGAGCTCCATACTTCCAGAGCTCCATAGCTCCATAGCTCCATAGCACCAGAGCTCCATAGCTCCATAGCACCAGAGCTCCATGGCTTCAGAGCTCCATAGCACCATAGCTCCATACCTCCAGAGCTCCAGGGCTCCATAGCTCCATACCTCCAGAGCTCCATACCTCCAGAGCTCCATACCTCCAGAGCTCCATAGCACCAGAGCTCCATAGCTCCATAGCACCAGAGCTCCATAGCACCAGAGCTCCATAGCACCAGAGCTCCATAGCTCCATAGCACCAGAGCTCCATAGCTCCATAGCACCAGAGCTCCATACTTCCAGAGCTCCATAGCTCCATAGCTCCATAGCACCAGAGCTCCATAGCTCCATAGCACCAGAGCTCCATAGCTCCATAGCACCAGAGCTCCATACTTCCATAGCTCCATAGCTCCATACCTCCAGAGCTCCATAGCTCCATAGCTCCATACCTCCAGAGCTCCATACCTCCAGAGCTCCAGAGCTCCATAGCACCAGAGCTCCATGGCTTCAGAGCTCCATAGCACCATAGCTCCATACCTCCAGAGCTCCAGGGCTCCATAGCTCCATACCTCCAGAGCTCCATACCTCCAGAGCTCCAGAGCTCCATAGCACCAGAGCTCCATGGCTTCAGAGCTCCATAGCACCATAGCTCCATACCTCCAGAGCTCCAGGGCTCCATAGCTCCATACCTCCAGAGCTCCATACCTCCAGAGCTCCAGAGCTCCATAGCACCAGAGCTCCATGGCTTCAGAGCTCCATAGCACCATAGCTCCATACCTCCAGAGCTCCAGGGCTCCAAAGCTCCATACTTCCAGAGCTCCATACCTCCAGAGCTCCATACCTCCAGAGCTCCATAGCTCCATAGCACCAGAGCTCCATAGCTCCATAGCACCAGAGCTCCATAGCACCAGAGCTCCATAGCACCAGAGCTCCATAGCTCCATAGCACCAGAGCTCCATAGCTCCATAGCACCAGAGCTCCATAGCTCCATAGCACCAGAGCTCCATACTTCCAGAGCTCCATAGCTCCATAGCTCCATAGCACCAGAGCTCCATAGCTCCATAGCACCAGAGCTCCATAGCTCCATAGCACCAGAGCTCCATACTTCCATAGCTCCATAGCTCCATACCTCCAGAGCTCCATAGCTCCATAGCTCCATACCTCCAGAGCTCCATAGCTCCAGAGCTCCATAGCTCCATAGCACCAGAGCTCCATAGCTCCATAGCACCAGAGCTCCATACTTCCATAGCTCCAGGGCTCCATAGCTCCAGGGCTCCATAGCTCCATACCTCCAGAGCTCCATAGCTCCATACTTCCAGAGCTCCATAGCTCCATAGCACCAGAGCTCCATAGCTCCATAGCACCAGAGCTCCATAGCTCCATAGCACCAGAGCTCCATAGCTCCATAGCACCAGAGCTCCATAGCTCCATAGCTCCAGGGCTCCATAGCTCCATAGCTCCAGGGCTCCATAGCTCCATAGCTCCAGGGCTCCATAGCTCCATAGCTCCATACCTCCAGAGCTCCATACCTCCAGAGCTCCATACCTCCATAGCACCAGAGCTCCATAGCTCCAGGGCTCCAGGGCTCCATAGCTCCATACCTCCAGAGCTCCATAGCTCCATAGCTCCATACTTCCAGAGCTCCATAGCTCCATAGCTCCATACTTCCATAGCTCCATAGCTCCATACTTCCATAGCACCTGAGCTCCATACCTCCAGAGCTCCATAGCTCCAGCCTGGGTGGCTGGTGGCTCCATAGCTCCATACTTCCATAGCTCTAAGTCAGAGAGTTGGCGAAAATTGCACTAAGTGCGAAAGCCCATTCATTTACAACGGCGTGTCCGCCAGGCGGCGACATTTCCCCGTTACCGGTGGCTGCGCGGCGGGTGAGTGACAGAGCTTATCCGAGCGGCTGGAACTCTGCGCCGGCGTGGTCGAGCGTGAGGCCTCGGCCCTTTGGCTGCCTGGTACCTAAAACACTTCCATTGATCCAGCCACGGAGGGTGCTGGCTGGTGGCTCCATACCTCCATAGCTCCATAGCACCAGAGCTCCATAGCTCCATAGCACCAGAGCTCCATGGCTTCAGAGCTCCATAGCACCATAGCTCCATACCTCCAGAGCTCCAGGGCTCCATAGCTCCATACCTCCAGAGCTCCATACCTCCAGAGCTCCATACCTCCAGAGCTCCATAGCACCAGAGCTCCATGGCTTCAGAGCTCCATAGCACCATAGCTCCATACCTCCAGAGCTCCAGGGCTCCATAGCTCCATACCTCCAGAGCTCCATACCTCCAGAGCTCCATACCTCCAGAGCTCCATAGCACCAGAGCTCCATGGCTTCAGAGCTCCATAGCACCATAGCTCCATACCTCCAGAGCTCCAGGGCTCCATAGCTCCATACCTCCAGAGCTCCATACCTCCAGAGCTCCATACCTCCAGAGCTCCAGAGCTCCATAGCACCAGAGCTCCATGGCTTCAGAGCTCCATAGCACCATAGCTCCATACCTCCAGAGCTCCAGGGCTCCATAGCTCCATACCTCCAGAGCTCCATACCTCCAGAGCTCCAGAGCTCCATAGCACCAGAGCTCCATGGCTTCAGAGCTCCATAGCACCATAGCTCCATACCTCCAGAGCTCCAGGGCTCCATAGCTCCATACCTCCAGAGCTCCATACCTCCAGAGCTCCAGAGCTCCATAGCACCAGAGCTCCATGGCTTCAGAGCTCCATAGCACCATAGCTCCATACCTCCAGAGCTCCAGGGCTCCAAAGCTCCATACCTCCAGAGCTCCATACCTCCAGAGCTCCATACCTCCAGAGCTCCATAGCTCCATAGCACCAGAGCTCCATAGCTCCATAGCACCAGAGCTCCATAGCACCAGAGCTCCATAGCACCAGAGCTCCATAGCTCCATAGCACCAGAGCTCCATAGCTCCATAGCACCAGAGCTCCATAGCTCCATAGCACCAGAGCTCCATACTTCCAGAGCTCCATAGCTCCATTGCTCCATAGCACCAGAGCTCCATAGCTCCATAGCACCAGAGCTCCATAGCTCCATAGCACCAGAGCTCCATACTTCCATAGCTCCATAGCTCCATACCTCCAGAGCTCCATAGCTCCATAGCTCCATACCTCCAGAGCTCCATAGCTCCAGAGCTCCATAGCTCCATAGCACCAGAGCTCCATAGCTCCATAGCACCAGAGCTCCATACTTCCATAGCTCCAGGGCTCCATAGCTCCAGGGCTCCAGGGCTCCATAGCTCCATACCTCCAGAGCTCCATAGCTCCATACTTCCAGAGCTCCATAGCTCCATAGCACCAGAGCTCCATAGCTCCATAGCACCAGAGCTCCATAGCTCCATAGCACCAGAGCTCCATAGCTCCATAGCACCAGAGTTCCATAGCTCCATAGCTCCAGGGCTCCATAGCTCCATAGCTCCAGGGCTCCATAGCTCCATAGCTCCAGGGCTCCATAGCTCCATAGCTCCATACCTCCAGAGCTCCATACCTCCAGAGCTCCATACCTCCATAGCACCAGAGCTCCATAGCTCCAGGGCTCCAGGGCTCCATAGCTCCATACCTCCAGAGCTCCATAGCTCCATACTTCCAGAGCTCCATAGCTCCATAGCTCCATACTTCCATAGCTCCATAGCTCCATACTTCCATAGCACCTGAGCTCCATACCTCCAGAGCTCCATAGCTCCAGCCTGGGTGGCTGGTGGCTCCATAGCTCCATACTTCCATAGCTCTAAGTCAGAGAGTTGGCGAAAATTGCACTAAGTGCGAAAGCCCATTCATTTACAACGGCGTGTCCGCTAGGCGGCGACATTTCCCCGTTACCGGTGGCTGCGCGGCGGGTGAGTGACAGAGCTTATCCGAGCGGCTGGAACTCTGCGCCGGCGTGGTCGAGCGTGAGGCCTCGGCCCTTTGGCTGCCTGGTACCTAAAACACTTCCATTGATCCAGCCACGGAGGGTGCTGGCTGGTGGCTCCATACCTCCATAGCTCCATAGCACCAGAGCTCCATAGCTCCATAGCACCAGAGCTCCATGGCTTCAGAGCTCCATAGCACCATAGCTCCATACCTCCAGAGCTCCAGGGCTCCATAGCTCCATACCTCCAGAGCTCCATACCTCCAGAGCTCCATACCTCCAGAGCTCCATAGCACCAGAGCTCCATGGCTTCAGAGCTCCATAGCACCATAGCTCCATACCTCCAGAGCTCCAGGGCTCCATAGCTCCATACCTCCAGAACTCCATACCTCCAGAGCTCCATACCTCCAGAGCTCCATAGCACCAGAGCTCCATGGCTTCAGAGCTCCATAGCACCATAGCTCCATACCTCCAGAGCTCCAGGGCTCCATAGCTCCATACCTCCAGAGCTCCATACCTCCAGAGCTCCATACCTCCAGAGCTCCATAGCACCAGAGCTCCATGGCTTCAGAGCTCCATAGCACCATAGCTCCATACCTCCAGAGCTCCAGGGCTCCATAGCTCCATACCTCCAGAGCTCCATACCTCCAGAGCTCCATACCTCCAGAGCTCCATAGCACCAGAGCTCCATGGCTTCAGAGCTCCATAGCACCATAGCTCCATACCTCCAGAGCTCCAGGGCTCCATAGCTCCATACCTCCAGAGCTCCATACCTCCAGAGCTCCATACCTCCAGAGCTCCAGAGCTCCATAGCACCAGAGCTCCATGGCTTCAGAGCTCCATAGCACCATAGCTCCATACCTCCAGAGCTCCAGGGCTCCATAGATCCATACCTCCAGAGCTCCATACCTCCAGAGCTCCAGAGCTCCATAGCACCAGAGCTCCATGGCTTCAGAGCTCCATAGCACCATAGCTCCATACCTCCAGAGCTCCAGGGCTCCATAGCTCCATACCTCCAGAGCTCCATACCTCCAGAGCTCCAGAGCTCCATAGCACCAGAGCTCCATGGCTTCAGAGCTCCATAGCACCATAGCTCCATACCTCCAGAGCTCCAGGGCTCCAAAGCTCCATACCTCCAGAGCTCCATACCTCCAGAGCTCCATACCTCCAGAGCTCCATAGCTCCATAGCACCAGAGCTCCATAGCTCCATAGCACCAGAGCTCCGTAGCACCAGAGCTCCATAGCACCAGAGCTCCATAGCTCCATAGCACCAGAGCTCCATAGCTCCATAGCACCAGAGCTCCATAGCTCCATAGCACCAGAGCTCCATACTTCCAGAGCTCCATAGCTCCATAGCACCAGAGCTCCATAGCTCCATAGCACCAGAGCTCCATAGCTCCATAGCACCAGAGCTCCATACTTCCATAGCTCCATAGCTCCATACCTCCAGAGCTCCATAGCTCCATAGCTCCATACCTCCAGAGCTCCATAGCTCCAGAGCTCCATAGCTCCATAGCACCAGAGCTCCATAGCTCCATAGCACCAGAGCTCCATACTTCCATAGCTCCAGGGCTCCATAGCTCCAGGGCTCCATAGCTCCATACCTCCAGAGCTCCATAGCTCCATACTTCCAGAGCTCCATAGCTCCATAGCACCAGAGCTCCATAGCTCCATAGCACCAGAGCTCCATAGCTCCATAGCACCAGAGCTCCATAGCTCCATAGCACCAGAGCTCCATAGCTCCATAGCTCCAGGGCTCCATAGCTCCACAGCTCCAGGGCTCCATAGCTCCATAGCTCCAGGGCTCCATAGCTCCATAGCTCCATACCTCCAGAGCTCCATACCTCCAGAGCTCCATACCTCCATAGCACCAGAGCTCCATAGCTCCAGGGCTCCAGGGCTCCATAGCTCCATACCTCCAGAGCTCCATAGCTCCATACTTCCAGAGCTCCATAGCTCCATAGCTCCATACTTCCATAGCTCCATAGCTCCATACTTCCATAGCACCTGAGCTCCATACCTCCAGAGCTCCATAGCTCCAGCCTGGGTGGCTGGTGGCTCCATAGCTCCATACTTCCATAGCTCTAAGTCAGAGAGTTGGCGAAAATTGCACTAAGTGCGAAAGCCCATTCATTTACAACGGCGTGTCCGCCAGGCGGCGACATTTCCCCGTTACCGGTGGCTGCGCGGCGGGTGAGTGACAGAGCTTATCCGAGCGGCTGGAACTCTGCGCCGGCGTGGTCGAGCGTGAGGCCTCGGCCCTTTGGCTGCCTGGTACCTAAAACACTTCCATTGATCCAGCCACGGAGGGTGCTGGCTGGTGGCTCCATACCTCCATAGCTCCATAGCACCAGAGCTCCATAGCTCCATAGCACCAGAGCTCCATGGCTTCAGAGCTCCATAGCACCATAGCTCCATACCTCCAGAGCTCCAGGGCTCCATAGCTTCATACCTCCAGAGCTCCATACCTCCAGAGCTCCATACCTCCAGAGCTCCATAGCACCAGAGCTCCATGGCTTCAGAGCTCCATAGCACCATAGCTCCATACTTCCAGAGCTCCAGGGCTCCATAGCTCCATACCTCCAGAGCTCCATACCTCCAGAGCTCCATACCTCCAGAGCTCCATAGCACCAGAGCTCCATGGCTTCAGAGCTCCATAGCACCATAGCTCCATACCTCCAGAGCTCCAGGGCTCCATAGCTCCATACCTCCAGAGCTCCATACCTCCAGAGCTCCATACCTCCAGAGCTCCAGAGCTCCATAGCACCAGAGCTCCATGGCTTCAGAGCTCCATAGCACCATAGCTCCATACCTCCAGAGCTCCAGGGCTCCATAGCTCCATACCTCCAGAGCTCCATACCTCCAGAGCTCCAGAGCTCCAGAGCTCCATAGCACCAGAGCTCCATGGCTTCAGAGCTCCATAGCACCATAGCTCCATACCTCCAGAGCTCCAGGGCTCCATAGCTCCATACCTCCAGAGCTCCATACCTCCAGAGCTCCATACCTCCAGAGCTCCATAGCTCCATAGCACCAGAGCTCCATAGCTCCATAGCACCAGAGCTCCATAGCACCAGAGCTCCATAGCACCAGAGCTCCATAGCTCCATAGCACCAGAGCTCCATAGCTCCATAGCACCAGAGCTCCATAGCTCCATAGCACCAGAGCTCCATACTTCCAGAGCTCCATAGCTCCATAGCTCCATAGCACCAGAGCTCCATAGCTCCATAGCACCAGAGCTCCATGGCTTCAGAGCTCCATAGCACCATAGCTCCATACCTCCAGAGCTCCAGGGCTCCATAGCTCCATACCTCCAGAGCTCCATACCTCCAGAGCTCCATACCTCCAGAGCTCCATAGCACCAGAGCTCCATAGCTCCATAGCACCAGAGCTCCATAGCACCAGAGCTCCATAGCACCAGAGCTCCATAGCTCCATAGCACCAGAGCTCCATAGCTCCATAGCACCAGAGCTCCATACTTCCAGAGCTCCATAGCTCCATAGCTCCATAGCACCAGAGCTCCATAGCTCCATAGCACCAGAGCTCCATAGCTCCATAGCACCAGAGCTCCATACTTCCATAGCTCCATAGCTCCATACCTCCAGAGCTCCATAGCTCCATAGCTCCATACCTCCAGAGCTCCATAGCTCCAGAGCTCCATAGCTCCATAGCTCCATAGCACCAGAGCTCCATAGCTCCATAGCACCAGAGCTCCATACTTCCATAGCTCCAGGGCTCCATAGCTCCAGGGCTCCATACCTCCAGAGCTCCATAGCTCCATACTTCCAGAGCTCCATAGCTCCATACTTCCATAGCTCCATACTTCCATACCTCCATAGCTCCATACTTCCATAGCACCAGAGCTCCATACTTCCATAGCACCAGAGCTCCATACCTCCAGAGCTCCAGAGCTCCAGCCTGGGTGGCTGGTGGCTCCATAGCTCCATACTTCCATAGCTCTAAGTCAGAGAGTTGGCGAAAATTGCACTAAGTGCGAAAGCCCATTCATTTACAACGGCGTGTCCGCCAGGCGGCGACATTTCCCCGTTACCGGTGGCTGCGCGGCGGGTGAGTGACAGAGCTTATCCGAGCGGCTGGAACTCTGCGCCGGCGTGGTCGAGCGTGAGGCCTCGGCCCTTTGGCTGCCTGGTACCTAAAACACTTCCATTGATCCAGCCACGGAGGGTGCTGGCTGGTGGCTCCATACCTCCATAGCTCCATAGCACCAGAGCTCCATAGCTCCATAGCACCAGAGCTCCATGGCTTCAGAGCTCCATAGCACCATAGCTCCATACCTCCAGAGCTCCAGGGCTCCATAGCTCCATACCTCCAGAGCTCCATACCTCCAGAGCTCCATACCTCCAGAGCTCCATAGCACCAGAGCTCCATGGCTTCAGAGCTCCATAGCACCATAGCTCCATACCTCCAGAGCTCCAGGGCTCCATAGCTCCATACCTCCAGAGCTCCATACCTCCAGAGCTCCATACCTCCAGAGCTCCATAGCACCAGAGCTCCATGGCTTCAGAGCTCCATAGCACCATAGCTCCATACCTCCAGAGCTCCAGGGCTCCATAGCTCCATACCTCCAGAGCTCCATACCTCCAGAGCTCCATACCTCCAGAGCTCCAGAGCTCCATAGCACCAGAGCTCCATGGCTTCAGAGCTCCATAGCTCCATACCTCCAGAGCTCCAGGGCTCCATACCTCCAGAGCTCCATACCTCCAGAGCTCCAGAGCTCCATAGCACCAGAGCTCCATGGCTTCAGAGCTCCATAGCACCATAGCTCCATACCTCCAGAGCTCCAGGGCTCCATAGCTCCATACCTCCAGAGCTCCATACCTCCAGAGCTCCATACCTCCAGAGCTCCATAGCTCCATAGCACCAGAGCTCCATAGCTCCATAGCACCAGAGCTCCATAGCACCAGAGCTCCATAGCACCAGAGCTCCATAGCTCCATAGCACCAGAGCTCCATAGCTCCATAGCACCAGAGCTCCATACTTCCAGAGCTCCATAGCTCCATAGCTCCATAGCACCAGAGCTCCATAGCTCCATAGCACCAGAGCTCCATAGCTCCATAGCACCAGAGCTCCATACTTCCATAGCTCCATAGCTCCATACCTCCAGAGCTCCATAGCTCCATAGCTCCATACCTCCAGAGCTCCATAGCTCCAGAGCTCCATAGCTCCATAGCTCCATAGCACCAGAGCTCCATAGCTCCATAGCACCAGAGCTCCATACTTCCATAGCTCCAGGGCTCCATAGCTCCAGGGCTCCATACCTCCAGAGCTCCATAGCTCCATACTTCCAGAGCTCCATAGCTCCATACTTCCATAGCTCCATACTTCCATACCTCCATAGCTCCATACTTCCATAGCACCAGAGCTCCATACTTCCATAGCACCAGAGCTCCATACCTCCAGAGCTCCAGAGCTCCAGCCTGGGTGGCTGGTGGCTCCATAGCTCCATACTTCCATAGCTCTAAGTCAGAGAGTTGGCGAAAATTGCACTAAGTGCGAAAGCCCATTCATTTACAACGGCGTGTCCACAAGGCGGCGACATTTCCCCGTTACCGGTGGCTGCGCGGCGGGTGAGTGACAGAGCTTATCCGAGCGGCTGGAACTCTGCGCCGGCGTGGTCGAGCGTGAGGCCTCGGCCCTTTGGCTGCCTGGTACCTAAAACACTTCCATTGATCCAGCCACGGAGGGTGCTGGCTGGTGGCTCCATACCTCCATAGCTCCATAGCACCAGAGCTCCATAGCTCCATAGCACCAGAGCTCCATGGCTTCAGAGCTCCATAGCACCATAGCTCCATACCTCCAGAGCTCCAGGGCTCCATAGCTCCATACCTCCAGAGCTCCATACCTCCAGAGCTCCATACCTCCAGAGCTCCATAGCACCAGAGCTCCATGGCTTCAGAGCTCCATAGCACCATAGCTCCATACCTCCAGAGCTCCAGGGCTCCATAGCTCCATACCTCCAGAGTTCCATACCTCCAGAGCTCCATACCTCCAGAGCTCCATAGCACCAGAGCTCCATGGCTTCAGAGCTCCATAGCACCATAGCTCCATACCTCCAGAGCTCCAGGGCTCCATAGCTCCATACCTCCAGAGCTCCATACCTCCAGAGCTCCATACCTCCAGAGCTCCATAGCACCAGAGCTCCATGGCTTCAGAGCTCCATAGCACCATAGCTCCATACCTCCAGAGCTCCAGGGCTCCATAGCTCCATACCTCCAGAGCTCCATACCTCCAGAGCTCCATACCTCCAGAGCTCCAGAGCTCCATAGCACCAGAGCTCCATGGCTTCAGAGCTCCATAGCACCATAGCTCCATACCTCCAGAGCTCCAGGGCTCCATAGCTCCATACCTCCAGAGCTCCATACCTCCAGAGCTCCAGAGCTCCATAGCACCAGAGCTCCATGGCTTCAGAGCTCCATAGCACCATAGCTCCATACCTCCAGAGCTCCAGGGCTCCATAGCTCCATACCTCCAGAGCTCCATACCTCCAGAGCTCCAGAGCTCCATAGCACCAGAGCTCCATGGCTTCAGAGCTCCATAGCACCATAGCTCCATACCTCCAGAGCTCCAGGGCTCCAAAGCTCCATACCTCCAGAGCTCCATACCTCCAGAGCTCCATACCTCCAGAGCTCCATAGCTCCATAGCACCAGAGCTCCATAGCTCCATAGCACCAGAGCTCCATAGCACCAGAGCTCCATAGCACCAGAGCTCCATAGCTCCATAGCACCAGAGCTCCATAGCTCCATAGCACCAGAGCTCCATAGCTCCATAGCACCAGAGCTCCATACTTCCAGAGCTCCATAGCTCCATAGCACCAGAGCTCCATAGCTCCATAGCACCAGAGCTCCATAGCTCCATAGCACCAGAGCTCCATACTTCCATAGCTCCATAGCTCCATACCTCCAGAGCTCCATAGCTCCATAGCTCCATACCTCCAGAGCTCCATAGCTCCAGAGCTCCATAGCTCCATAGCACCAGAGCTCCATAGCTCCATAGCACCAGAGCTCCATACTTCCATAGCTCCAGGGCTCCATAGCTCCATACCTCCAGAGCTCCATAGCTCCATACTTCCAGAGCTCCATAGCTCCATAGCACCAGAGCTCCATAGCTCCATAGCACCAGAGCTCCATAGGTCCATAGCACCAGAGCTCCATAGCTCCATAGCACCAGAGCTCCATAGCTCCATAGCTCCAGGGCTCCATAGCTCCATAGCTCCAGGGCTCCATAGCTCCATAGCTCCAGGGCTCCATAGCTCCATACCTCCAGAGCTCCATACCTCCAGAGCTCCATACCTCCATAGCACCAGAGCTCCATAGCTCCAGGGCTCCAGGGCTCCATAGCTCCATACCTCCAGAGCTCCATAGCTCCATACTTCCAGAGCTCCATAGCTCCATAGCTCCATACTTCCATAGCTCCATAGCTCCATACTTCCATAGCACCTGAGCTCCATACCTCCAGAGCTCCATAGCTCCAGCCTGGGTGGCTGGTGGCTCCATAGCTCCATACTTCCATAGCTCTAAGTCAGAGAGTTGGCGAAAATTGCACTAAGTGCGAAAGCCCATTCATTTACAACGGCGTGTCCGCCAGGCGGCGACATTTCCCCGTTACCGGTGGCTGCGCGGCGGGTGAGTGACAGAGCTTATCCGAGCGGCTGGAACTCTGCGCCGGCGTGGTCGAGCGTGAGGCCTCGGCCCTTTGGCTGCCTGGTACCTAAAACACTTCCATTGATCCAGCCACGGAGGGTGCTGGCTGGTGGCTCCATACCTCCATAGCTCCATAGCACCAGAGCTCCATAGCTCCATAGCACCAGAGCTCCATGGCTTCAGAGCTCCATAGCACCATAGCTCCATACCTCCAGAGCTCCAGGGCTCCATAGCTCCATACCTCCAGAGCTCCATACCTCCAGAGCTCCATACCTCCAGAGCTCCATAGCACCAGAGCTCCATGGCTTCAGAGCTCCATAGCACCATAGCTCCATACCTCCAGAGCTCCAGGGCTCCATAGCTCCATACCTCCAGAGCTCCATACCTCCAGAGCTCCATACCTCCAGAGCTCCATAGCACCAGAGCTCCATGGCTTCAGAGCTCCATAGCACCATAGCTCCATACCTCCAGAGCTCCAGGGCTCCATAGCTCCATACCTCCAGAGCTCCATACCTCCAGAGCTCCATACCTCCAGAGCTCCAGAGCTCCATAGCACCAGAGCTCCATGGCTTCAGAGCTCCATAGCACCATAGCTCCATACCTCCAGAGCTCCAGGGCTCCATAGCTCCATACCTCCAGAGCTCCATACCTCCAGAGCTCCAGAGCTCCATAGCACCAGAGCTCCATGGCTTCAGAGCTCCATAGCACCATAGCTCCATACCTCCAGAGCTCCAGGGCTCCATAGCTCCATACCTCCAGAGCTCCATACCTCCAGAGCTCCATACCTCCAGAGCTCCATAGCTCCATAGCACCAGAGCTCCATAGCTCCATAGCACCAGAGCTCCATAGCACCAGAGCTCCATAGCACCAGAGCTCCATAGCTCCATAGCACCAGAGCTCCATAGCTCCATAGCACCAGAGCTCCATAGCTCCATAGCACCAGAGCTCCATACTTCCAGAGCTCCATAGCTCCATAGCTCCATAGCACCAGAGCTCCATAGCTCCATAGCACCAGAGCTCCATGGCTTCAGAGCTCCATAGCACAATAGCTCCATACCTCCAGAGCTCCAGGGCTCCATAGCTCCATACCTCCAGAGCTCCATACCTCCAGAGCTCCATACCTCCAGAGCTCCATAGCACCAGAGCTCCATAGCTCCATAGCACCAGAGCTCCATAGCACCAGAGCTCCATAGCACCAGAGCTCCATAGCTCCATAGCACCAGAGCTCCATAGCTCCATAGCACCAGAGCTCCATACTTCCAGAGCTCCATAGCTCCATAGCTCCATAGCACCAGAGCTCCATAGCTCCATAGCACCAGAGCTCCATAGCTCCATAGCACCAGAGCTCCATACTTCCATAGCTCCATAGCTCCATACCTCCAGAGCTCCATAGCTCCATAGCTCCATACCTCCAGAGCTCCATAGCTCCAGAGCTCCATAGCTCCATAGCTCCATAGCACCAGAGCTCCATAGCTCCATAGCACCAGAGCTCCATACTTCCATAGCTCCAGGGCTCCATAGCTCCAGGGCTCCATACCTCCAGAGCTCCATAGCTCCATACTTCCAGAGCTCCATAGCTCCATACTTCCATAGCTCCATACTTCCATACCTCCATAGCTCCATACTTCCATAGCACCAGAGCTCCATACTTCCATAGCACCAGAGCTCCATACCTCCAGAGCTCCAGAGCTCCAGCCTGGGTGGCTGGTGGCTCCATAGCTCCATACTTCCATAGCTCTAAGTCAGAGAGTTGGCGAAAATTGCACTAAGTGCGAAAGCCCATTCATTTACAACGGCGTGTCCACAAGGCGGCGACATTTCCCCGTTACCGGTGGCTGCGCGGCGGGTGAGTGACAGAGCTTATCCGAGCGGCTGGAACTCTGCGCCGGCGTGGTCGAGCGTGAGGCCTCGGCCCTTTGGCTGCCTGGTACCTAAAACACTTCCATTGATCCAGCCACGGAGGGTGCTGGCTGGTGGGTCCATACCTCCATAGCTCCATAGCACCAGAGCTCCATAGCTCCATAGCACCAGAGCTCCATGGCTTCAGAGCTCCATAGCACATAGCTCCATAGCTCCATAGCACCAGAGCTCCATAGCTCCATAGCACCAGAGCTCCATAGCTCCATAGCACCAGAGCTCCATACTTCCATAGCTCCATAGCTCCATACCTCCAGAGCTCCATAGCTCCATAGCTCCATACCTCCAGAGCTCCAGAGCTCCATAGCTCCATAGCTCCATAGCACCAGAGCTCCATAGCTCCATAGCACCAGAGCTCCATACTTCCATAGCTCCAGGGCTCCATAGCTCCAGGGCTCCATACCTCCAGAGCTCCATAGCTCCATACTTCCAGAGCTCCATAGCTCCATACTTCCATAGCTCCATACTTCCATACCTCCATAGCTCCATACTTCCATAGCACCAGAGCTCCATACTTCCATAGCACCAGAGCTCCATACCTCCAGAGCTCCAGAGCTCCAGCCTGGGTGGCTGGTGGCTCCATAGCTCCATACTTCCATAGCTCTAAGTCAGAGAGTTGGCGAAAATTGCACTAAGTGCGAAAGCCCATTCATTTACAACGGCGTGTCCACAAGGCGGCGACATTTCCCCGTTACCGGTGGCTGCGCGGCGGGTGAGTGACAGAGCTTATCCGAGCGGCTGGAACTCTGCGCCGGCGTGGTCGAGCGTGAGGCCTCGGCCCTTTGGCTGCCTGGTACCTAAAACACTTCCATTGATCCAGCCACGGAGGGTGCTGGCTGGTGGCTCCATACCTCCATAGCTCCATAGCACCAGAGCTCCATAGCTCCATAGCACCAGAGCTCCATGGCTTCAGAGCTCCATAGCACCATAGCTCCATACCTCCAGAGCTCCAGGGCTCCATAGCTCCATACCTCCAGAGCTCCATACCTCCAGAGCTCCATACCTCCAGAGCTCCATAGCACCAGAGCTCCATGGCTTCAGAGCTCCATAGCACCATAGCTCCATACCTCCAGAGCTCCAGGGCTCCATAGCTCCATACCTCCAGAGCTCCATACCTCCAGAGCTCCATACCTCCAGAGCTCCATAGCACCAGAGCTCCATGGCTTCAGAGCTCCATAGCACCATAGCTCCATACCTCCAGAGCTCCAGGGCTCCATAGCTCCATACCTCCAGAGCTCCATACCTCCAGAGCTCCATACCTCCAGAGCTCCATAGCACCAGAGCTCCATGGCTTCAGAGCTCCATAGCACCATAGCTCCATACCTCCAGAGCTCCAGGGCTCCATAGCTCCATACCTCCAGAGCTCCATACCTCCAGAGCTCCATACCTCCAGAGCTCCAGAGCTCCATAGCACCAGAGCTCCATGGCTTCAGAGCTCCATAGCACCATAGCTCCATACCTCCAGAGCTCCAGGGCTCCATAGCTCCATACCTCCAGAGCTCCATACCTCCAGAGCTCCAGAGCTCCATAGCACCAGAGCTCCATGGCTTCAGAGCTCCATAGCACCATAGCTCCATACCTCCAGAGCTCCAGGGCTCCATAGCTCCATACCTCCAGAGCTCCATACCTCCAGAGCTCCAGAGCTCCATAGCACCAGAGCTCCATGGCTTCAGAGCTCCATAGCACCATAGCTCCATACCTCCAGAGCTCCAGGGCTCCAAAGCTCCATACCTCCAGAGCTCCATACCTCCAGAGCTCCATACCTCCAGAGCTCCATAGCTCCATAGCACCAGAGCTCCAGAGCTCCATAGCACCAGAGCTCCATAGCACCAGAGCTCCATAGCACCAGAGCTCCATAGCTCCATAGCACCAGAGCTCCATAGCTCCATAGCACCAGAGCTCCATAGCTCCATAGCACCAGAGCTCCATACTTCCAGAGCTCCATAGCTCCATAGCTCCATAGCACCAGAGCTCCATAGCTCCATAGCACCAGAGCTCCATAGCTCCATAGCACCAGAGCTCCATACTTCCATAGCTCCATAGCTCCATACCTCCAGAGCTCCATAGCTCCATAGCTCCATACCTCCAGAGCTCCATAGCTCCAGAGCTCCATAGCTCCATAGCACCAGAGCTCCATAGCTCCATAGCACCAGAGCTCCATACTTCCATAGCTCCAGGGCTCCATAGCTCCAGGGCTCCATAGCTCCATACCTCCAGAGCTCCATAGCTCCATACTTCCAGAGCTCCATAGCTCCATAGCACCAGAGCTCCATAGCTCCATAGCACCAGAGCTCCATAGCTCCATAGCACCAGAGCTCCATAGCTCCATAGCACCAGAGCTCCATAGCTCCATAGCTCCAGGGCTCCATAGCTCCATAGCTCCAGGGCTCCATAGCTCCATAGCTCCAGGGCTCCATAGCTCCATAGCTCCATACCTCCAGAGCTCCATACCTCCAGAGCTCCATACCTCCATAGCACCAGAGCTCCATAGCTCCAGGGCTCCAGGGCTCCATAGCTCCATACCTCCAGAGCTCCATAGCTCCATACTTCCAGAGTTCCATAGCTCCATAGCTCCATACTTCCATAGCTCCATAGCTCCATACTTCCATAGCACCTGAGCTCCATACCTCCAGAGCTCCATAGCTCCAGCCTGGGTGGCTGGTGGCTCCATAGCTCCATACTTCCATAGCTCTAAGTCAGAGAGTTGGCGAAAATTGCACTAAGTGCGAAAGCCCATTCATTTACAACGGCGTGTCCGCCAGGCGGCGACATTTCCCCGTTACCGGTGGCTGCGCGGCGGGTGAGTGACAGAGCTTATCCGAGCGGCTGGAACTCTGCGCCGGCGTGGTCGAGCGTGAGGCCTCGGCCCTTTGGCTGCCTGGTACCTAAAACACTTCCATTGATCCAGCCACGGAGGGTGCTGGCTGGTGGCTCCATACCTCCATAGCTCCATAGCACCAGAGCTCCATAGCTCCATAGCACCAGAGCTCCATGGCTTCAGAGCTCCATAGCACCATAGCTCCATACCTCCAGAGCTCCAGGGCTCCAAAGCTCCATACCTCCAGAGCTCCATACCTCCAGAGCTCCATACCTCCAGAGCTCCATAGCTCCATAGCACCAGAGCTCCATAGCTCCATAGCACCAGAGCTCCATAGCACCATAGCTCCATAGCACCAGAGCTCCATAGCTCCATAGCACCAGAGCTCCATAGCTCCATAGCACCAGAGCTCCATAGCTCCATAGCACCAGAGCTCCATACTTCCAGAGCTCCATAGCTCCATAGCTCCATAGCACCAGAGCTCCATAGCTCCATAGCACCAGAGCTCCATAGCTCCATAGCACCAGAGCTCCATACTTCCATAGCTCCATAGCTCCATACCTCCAGAGCTCCAGAGCTCCATAGTTCCATACCTCCAGAGCTCCATAGCTCCAGAGCTCCATAGCTCCATAGCACCAGAGCTCCATAGCTCCATAGCACCAGAGCTCCATACTTCCATAGCTCCAGGGCTCCATAGCTCCAGGGCTCCATAGCTCCATACCTCCAGAGCTCCATAGCTCCATACCTCCAGAGCTCCATAGCTCCATACTTCCAGAGCTCCATAGCTCCATAGCACCAGAGCTCCATAGCTCCATAGCACCAGAGCTCCATAGCTCCATAGCACCAGAGCTCCATAGCTCCATAGCACCAGAGCTCCATAGCTCCATAGCTCCAGGGCTCCATAGCTCCATAGCTCCAGGGCTCCATAGCTCCATAGCTCCAGGGCTCCATAGCTCCAGGGCTCCAGGGCTCCATAGCTCCATACCTCCAGAGCTCCATAGCTCCATACTTCCAGAGCTCCATAGCTCCATAGCTCCATACTTCCATAGCTCCATAGCTCCATACTTCCATAGCACCAGAGCTCCATACCTCCAGAGCTCCAGGGCTCCATAGCTCCATACCTCCAGATCTCCATACCTCCAGAGCTCCATACCTCCAGAGCTCCAGAGCTCCATAGCACCAGAGCTCCATGGCTTCAGAGCTCCATAGCACCATAGCTCCATACCTCCAGAGCTCCAGGGCTCCATAGCTCCATACCTCCAGAGCTCCATACCTCCAGAGCTCCAGAGCTCCATAGCACCAGAGCTCCATGGCTTCAGAGCTCCATAGCACCATAGCTCCATACCTCCAGAGCTCCAGGGCTCCATAGCTCCATACCTCCATAGCTCCATAGCACCAGAGCTCCATAGCTCCATAGCACCAGAGCTCCATGGCTTCAGAGCTCCATAGCACCATAGCTCCATACCTCCAGAGCTCCAGGGCTCCAAAGCTCCATACCTCCAGAGCTCCATACCTCCAGAGCTCCATACCTCCAGAGCTCCATAGCTCCATAGCACCAGAGCTCCATAGCTCCATAGCACCAGAGCTCCATAGCACCATAGCTCCATAGCACCAGAGCTCCATAGCTCCATAGCACCAGAGCTCCATAGCTCCATAGCACCAGAGCTCCATAGCTCCATAGCACCAGAGCTCCATACTTCCAGAGCTCCATAGCTCCATAGCTCCATAGCTCCATAGCACCAGAGCTCCATAGCTCCATAGCACCAGAGCTCCATAGCTCCATAGCACCAGAGCTCCATACTTCCATAGCTCCATAGCTCCATACCTCCAGAGCTCCATAGCTCCATACCTCCAGAGCTCCATAGCTCCAGAGCTCCATAGCTCCATAGCACCAGAGCTCCATAGCTCCATAGCACCAGAGCTCCATACTTCCATAGCTCCAGGGCTCCATAGCTCCAGGGCTCCATAGCTCCATACTTCCAGAGCTCCATAGCTCCATACCTCCAGAGCTCCATAGCTCCATACTTCCAGAGCTCCATAGCTCCATAGCACCAGAGCTCCATAGCTCCATAGCACCAGAGCTCCATAGCTCCATAGCACCAGAGCTCCATAGCTCCATAGCACCAGAGCTCCATAGCTCCATAGCTCCAGGGCTCCATAGCTCCATAGCTCCAGGGCTCCATAGCTCCATAGCTCCAGGGCTCCATAGCTCCAGGGCTCCAGGGCTCCATAGCTCCATACCTCCAGAGCTCCATAGCTCCATACTTCCAGAGCTCCATAGCTCCATAGCTCCATACTTCCATAGCTCCATAGCTCCATACTTCCATAGCACCAGAGCTCCATACCTCCAGAGCTCCATAGCTCCAGCCTGGGTGGCTGGTGGCTCCATAGCTCCATACTTCCATAGCTCCAGTCAGAGAGTTGGCGAAAATTGCACTAAGTGCGAAAGCCCATTCATTTACAACGGCGTGTCCACAAGGCGGCGACATTTCCCCGTTACCGGTGGCTGCGCGGCGGGTGAGTGACAGAGCTTATCCGAGCGGCTGGAACTCTGCGCCGGCGTGGTCGAGCGTGAGGCCTCGGCCCTTTGGCTGCCTGGTACCTAAAACACTTCCATTGATCCAGCCACGGAGGGTGCTGGCTGGTGGCTCCATACCTCCATAGCTCCATAGCACCAGAGCTCCATAGCTCCATAGCACCAGAGCTCCATGGCTTCAGAGCTCCATAGCACCATAGCTCCATACCTCCAGAGCTCCAGGGCTCCATAGCTCCATACCTCCAGAGCTCCATACCTCCAGAGCTCCATACCTCCAGAGCTCCATAGCACCAGAGCTCCATGGCTTCAGAGCTCCATAGCACCATAGCTCCATACCTCCAGAGCTCCAGGGCTCCATAGCTCCATACCTCCAGAGCTCCATACCTCCAGAGCTCCATACCTCCAGAGCTCCATAGCACCAGAGCTCCATGGCTTCAGAGCTCCATAGCACCATAGCTCCATACCTCCAGAGCTCCAGGGCTCCATAGCTCCATACCTCCAGAGCTCCATACCTCCAGAGCTCCATACCTCCAGAGCTCCAGAGCTCCATAGCACCAGAGCTCCATGGCTTCAGAGCTCCATAGCACCATAGCTCCATACCTCCAGAGCTCCAGGGCTCCATAGCTCCATACCTCCAGAGCTCCATACCTCCAGAGCTCCAGAGCTCCATAGCACCAGAGCTCCATGGCTTCAGAGCTCCATAGCACCATAGCTCCATACCTCCAGAGCTCCAGGGCTCCATAGCTCCATACCTCCAGAGCTCCATACCTCCAGAGCTCCATACCTCCAGAGCTCCATAGCTCCATAGCACCAGAGCTCCATAGCTCCATAGCACCAGAGCTCCATAGCACCAGAGCTCCATAGCACCAGAGCTCCATAGCTCCATAGCACCAGAGCTCCATAGCTCCATAGCACCAGAGCTCCATAGCTCCATAGCACCAGAGCTCCATACTTCCAGAGCTCCATAGCTCCATAGCTCCATAGCACCAGAGCTCCATAGCTCCATAGCACCAGAGCTCCATGGCTTCAGAGCTCCATAGCACCATAGCTCCATACCTCCAGAGCTCCAGGGCTCCATAGCTCCATACCTCCAGAGCTCCATACCTCCAGAGCTCCATACCTCCAGAGCTCCATAGCACCAGAGCTCCATAGCTCCATAGCACCAGAGCTCCATAGCACCAGAGCTCCATAGCACCAGAGCTCCATAGCTCCATAGCACCAGAGCTCCATAGCTCCATAGCACCAGAGCTCCATACTTCCAGAGCTCCATAGCTCCATAGCTCCATAGCACCAGAGCTCCATAGCTCCATAGCACCAGAGCTCCATAGCTCCATAGCACCAGAGCTCCATACTTCCATAGCTCCATAGCTCCATACCTCCAGAGCTCCATAGCTCCATAGCTCCATACCTCCAGAGCTCCATAGCTCCAGAGCTCCATAGCTCCATAGCTCCATAGCACCAGAGCTCCATAGCTCCATAGCACCAGAGCTCCATACTTCCATAGCTCCAGGGCTCCATAGCTCCAGGGCTCCATACCTCCAGAGCTCCATAGCTCCATACTTCCAGAGCTCCATAGCTCCATACTTCCATAGCTCCATACTTCCATACCTCCATAGCTCCATACTTCCATAGCACCAGAGCTCCATACTTCCATAGCACCAGAGCTCCATACCTCCAGAGCTCCAGAGCTCCAGCCTGGGTGGCTGGTGGCTCCATAGCTCCATACTTCCATAGCTCTAAGTCAGAGAGTTGGCGAAAATTGCACTAAGTGCGAAAGCCCATTCATTTACAACGGCGTGTCCACAAGGCGGCGACATTTCCCCGTTACCGGTGGCTGCGCGGCGGGTGAGTGACAGAGCTTATCCGAGCGGCTGGAACTCTGCGCCGGCGTGGTCGAGCGTGAGGCCTCGGCCCTTTGGCTGCCTGGTACCTAAAACACTTCCATTGATCCAGCCACGGAGGGTGCTGGCTGGTGGCTCCATACCTCCATAGCTCCATAGCACCAGAGCTCCATAGCTCCATAGCACCAGAGCTCCATGGCTTCAGAGCTCCATAGCACCATAGCTCCATACCTCCAGAGCTCCAGGGCTCCATAGCTCCATACCTCCAGAGCTCCATACCTCCAGAGCTCCATACCTCCAGAGCTCCATAGCACCAGAGCTCCATGGCTTCAGAGCTCCATAGCACCATAGCTCCATACCTCCAGAGCTCCAGGGCTCCATAGCTCCATACCTCCAGAGCTCCATACCTCCAGAGCTCCATACCTCCAGAGCTCCAGAGCTCCATAGCACCAGAGCTCCATGGCTTCAGAGCTCCATAGCACCATAGCTCCATACCTCCAGAGCTCCAGGGCTCCATAGCTCCATACCTCCAGAGCTCCATACCTCCAGAGCTCCAGAGCTCCATAGCACCAGAGCTCCATGGCTTCAGAGCTCCATAGCACCATAGCTCCATACCTCCAGAGCTCCAGGGCTCCATAGCTCCATACCTCCAGAGCTCCATACCTCCAGAGCTCCAGAGCTCCATAGCACCAGAGCTCCATGGCTTCAGAGCTCCATAGCACCATAGCTCCATACCTCCAGAGCTCCAGGGCTCCAAAGCTCCATACCTCCAGAGCTCCATACCTCCAGAGCTCCATACCTCCAGAGCTCCATAGCTCCATAGCACCAGAGCTCCATAGCTCCATAGCACCAGAGCTCCATAGCACCAGAGCTCCATAGCACCAGAGCTCCATAGCTCCATAGCACCAGAGCTCCATAGCTCCATAGCACCAGAGCTCCATAGCTCCATAGCACCAGAGCTCCATACTTCCAGAGCTCCATAGCTCCATAGCTCCATAGCACCAGAGCTCCATAGCTCCATAGCACCAGAGCTCCATAGCTCCATAGCACCAGAGCTCCATACTTCCATAGCTCCATAGCTCCATACCTCCAGAGCTCCATAGCTCCATAGCTCCATACCTCCAGAGCTCCATAGCTCCAGAGCTCCATAGCTCCATAGCACCAGAGCTCCATAGCTCCATAGCACCAGAGCTCCATACTTCCATAGCTCCAGGGCTCCATAGCTCCATACCTCCAGAGCTCCATAGCTCCATACTTCCAGAGCTCCATAGCTCCATAGCACCAGAGCTCCATAGCTCCATAGCACCAGAGCTCCATAGCTCCATAGCACCAGAGCTCCATAGCTCCATAGCACCAGAGCTCCATAGCTCCATAGCTCCAGGGCTCCATAGCTCCATAGCTCCAGGGCTCCATAGCTCCATAGCTCCAGGGCTCCATAGCTCCATAGCTCCATACCTCCAGAGCTCCATACCTCCAGAGCTCCATACCTCCATAGCACCAGAGCTCCATAGCTCCAGGGCTCCAGGGCTCCATAGCTCCATACCTCCAGAGCTCCATAGCTCCATACTTCCAGAGCTCCATAGCTCCATAGCTCCATACTTCCATAGCTCCATAGCTCCATACTTCCATAGCACCTGAGCTCCATACCTCCAGAGCTCCATAGCTCCAGCCTGGGTGGCTGGTGGCTCCATAGCTCCATACTTCCATAGCTCTAAGTCAGAGAGTTGGCGAAAATTGCACTAAGTGCGAAAGCCCATTCATTTACAACGGCGTGTCCGCCAGGCGGCGACATTTCCCCGTTACCGGTGGCTGCGCGGCGGGTGAGTGACAGAGCTTATCCGAGCGGCTGGAACTCTGCGCCGGCGTGGTCGAGCGTGAGGCCTCGGCCCTTTGGCTGCCTGGTACCTAAAACACTTCCATTGATCCAGCCACGGAGGGTGCTGGCTGGTGGCTCCATACCTCCATAGCTCCATAGCACCAGAGCTCCATAGCTCCATAGCACCAGAGCTCCATGGCTTCAGAGCTCCATAGCACCATAGCTCCATACCTCCAGAGCTCCAGGGCTCCATAGCTCCATACCTCCAGAGCTCCATACCTCCAGAGCTCCATACCTCCAGAGCTCCATAGCACCAGAGCTCCATGGCTTCAGAGCTCCATAGCACCATAGCTCCATACCTCCAGAGCTCCAGGGATCCATAGCTCCATACCTCCAGAGCTCCATACCTCCAGAGCTCCATACCTCCAGAGCTCCATAGCACCAGAGCTCCATGGCTTCAGAGCTCCATAGCACCATAGCTCCATACCTCCAGAGCTCCAGGGCTCCATAGCTCCATACCTCCAGAGCTCCATACCTCCAGAGCTCCATACCTCCAGAGCTCCAGAGCTCCATAGCACCAGAGCTCCATGGCTTCAGAGCTCCATAGCTCCATACCTCCAGAGCTCCAGGGCTCCATAGCTCCATACCTCCAGAGCTCCATACCTCCAGAGCTCCAGAGCTCCATAGCACCAGAGCTCCATGGCTTCAGAGCTCCATAGCACCATAGCTCCATACCTCCAGAGCTCCAGGGCTCCATAGCTCCATACCTCCAGAGCTCCATACCTCCAGAGCTCCATAGCTCCATAGCACCAGAGCTCCATAGCTCCATAGCACCAGAGCTCCATAGCACCAGAGCTCCATAGCACCAGAGCTCCATAGCTCCATAGCACCAGAGCTCCATAGCTCCATAGCACCAGAGCTCCATACTTCCAGAGCTCCAGGGCTCCATAGCTCCAGGGCTCCATACCTCCAGAGCTCCATAGCTCCATACTTCCAGAGCTCCATAGCTCCATACTTCCATAGCTCCATACTTCCATACCTCCATAGCTCCATACTTCCATAGCACCAGAGCTCCATACTTCCATAGCACCAGAGCTCCATACCTCCAGAGCTCCAGAGCTCCAGCCTGGGTGGCTGGTGGCTCCATAGCTCCATACTTCCATAGCTCTAAGTCAGAGAGTTGGCGAAAATTGCACTAAGTGCGAAAGCCCATTCATTTACAACGGCGTGTCCACAAGGCGGCGACATTTCCCCGTTACCGGTGGCTGCGCGGCGGGTGAGTGACAGAGCTTATCCGAGCGGCTGGAACTCTGCGCCGGCGTGGTCGAGCGTGAGGCCTCGGCCCTTTGGCTGCCTGGTACCTAAAACACTTCCATTGATCCAGCCACGGAGGGTGCTGGCTGGTGGCTCCATACCTCCATAGCTCCATAGCACCAGAGCTCCATAGCTCCATAGCACCAGAGCTCCATGGCTTCAGAGCTCCATAGCACCATAGCTCCATACCTCCAGAGCTCCAGGGCTCCAAAGCTCCATACCTCCAGAGCTCCATACCTCCAGAGCTCCATACCTCCAGAGCTCCATAGCTCCATAGCACCAGAGCTCCATAGCTCCATAGCACCAGAGCTCCATAGCACCATAGCTCCATAGCACCAGAGCTCCATAGCTCCATAGCACCAGAGCTCCATAGCTCCATAGCACCAGAGCTCCATAGCTCCATAGCACCAGAGCTCCATACTTCCAGAGCTCCATAGCTCCATAGCTCCATAGCACCAGAGCTCCATAGCTCCATAGCACCAGAGCTCCATAGCTCCATAGCACCAGAGCTCCATACTTCCATAGCTCCATAGCTCCATACCTCCAGAGCTCCATAGCTCCATACCTCCAGAGCTCCATAGCTCCAGAGCTCCATAGCTCCATAGCACCAGAGCTCCATAGCTCCATAGCACCAGAGCTCCATACTTCCATAGCTCCAGGGCTCCATAGCTCCAGGGCTCCATAGCTCCATACCTCCAGAGCTCCATAGCTCCATACCTCCAGAGCTCCATAGCTCCATACTTCCAGAGCTCCATAGCTCCATAGCACCAGAGCTCCATAGCTCCATAGCACCAGAGCTCCATAGCTCCATAGCACCAGAGCTCCATAGCTCCATAGCACCAGAGCTCCATAGCTCCATAGCTCCAGGGCTCCATAGCTCCATAGCTCCAGGGCTCCATAGCTCCATAGCTCCAGGGCTCCATAGCTCCAGGGCTCCAGGGCTCCATAGCTCCATACCTCCAGAGCTCCATAGCTCCATACTTCCAGAGCTCCATAGCTCCATAGCTCCATACTTCCATAGCTCCATAGCTCCATACTTCCATAGCACCAGAGCTCCATACCTCCAGAGCTCCATAGCTCCAGCCTGGGTGGCTGGTGGCTCCATAGCTCCATACTTCCATAGCTACAGTCAGAGAGTTGGCGAAAATTGCACTAAGTGCGAAAGCCCATTCATTTACAACGGCGTGTCCACAAGGCGGCGACATTTCCCCGTTACCGGTGGCTGCGCGGCGGGTGAGTGACAGAGCTTATCCGAGCGGCTGGAACTCTGCGCCGGCGTGGTCGAGCGTGAGGCCTCGGCCCTTTGGCTGCCTGGTACCTAAAACACTTCCATTGATCCAGCCACGGAGGGTGCTGGCTGGTGGCTCCATACCTCCATAGCTCCATAGCACCAGAGCTCCATAGCTCCATAGCACCAGAGCTCCATGGCTTCAGAGCTCCATAGCACCATAGCTCCATACCTCCAGAGCTCCAGGGCCATAGCTCCATACCTCCAGAGCTCCATACCTCCAGAGCTCCATACCTCCAGAGCTCCATAGCACCAGAGCTCCATGGCTTCAGAGCTCCATAGCACCATAGCTCCATACCTCCAGAGCTCCAGGGCTCCATAGCTCCATACCTCCAGAGCTCCATACCTCCAGAGCTCCATACCTCCAGAGCTCCATAGCACCAGAGCTCCATGGCTTCAGAGCTCCATAGCACCATAGCTCCATACCTCCAGAGCTCCAGGGCTCCATAGCTCCATACCTCCAGAGCTCCATACCTCCAGAGCTCCAGAGCTCCATAGCACCAGAGCTCCATGGCTTCAGAGCTCCATAGCACCATAGCTCCATACCTCCAGAGCTCCAGGGCTCCATAGCTCCATACCTCCAGAGCTCCATACCTCCAGAGCTCCAGAGCTCCATAGCACCAGAGCTCCATGGCTTCAGAGCTCCATAGCACCATAGCTCCATACCTCCAGAGCTCCAGGGCTCCATAGCTCCATACCTCCAGAGCTCCATAGCTCCATAGCACCAGAGCTCCATAGCTCCATAGCACCAGAGCTCCATAGCACCAGAGCTCCATAGCACCAGAGCTCCATAGCTCCATAGCACCAGAGCTCCATAGCTCCATAGCACCAGAGCTCCATAGCTCCATAGCACCAGAGCTCCATACTTCCAGAGCTCCATAGCTCCATAGCTCCATAGCACCAGAGCTCCATAGCTCCATAGCACCAGAGCTCCATGGCTTCAGAGCTCCATAGCACCATAGCTCCATACCTCCAGAGCTCCAGGGCTCCATAGCTCCATACCTCCAGAGCTCCATACCTCCAGAGCTCCATACCTCCAGAGCTCCATAGCACCAGAGCTCCATAGCTCCATAGCACCAGAGCTCCATAGCACCAGAGCTCCATAGCACCAGAGCTCCATAGCTCCATAGCACCAGAGCTCCATAGCTCCATAGCACCAGAGCTCCATACTTCCAGAGCTCCATAGCTCCATAGCTCCATAGCACCAGAGCTCCATAGCTCCATAGCACCAGAGCTCCATAGCTCCATAGCACCAGAGCTCCATACTTCCATAGCTCCATAGCTCCATACCTCCAGAGCTCCATAGCTCCATAGCTCCATACCTCCAGAGCTCCATAGCTCCAGAGCTCCATAGCTCCATAGCTCCATAGCTCCATAGCACCAGAGCTCCATAGCTCCATAGCACCAGAGCTCCATACTTCCATAGCTCCAGGGCTCCATAGCTCCAGGGCTCCATACCTCCAGAGCTCCATAGCTCCATACTTCCAGAGCTCCATAGCTCCATACTTCCATAGCTCCATACTTCCATACCTCCATAGCTCCATACTTCCATAGCACCAGAGCTCCATACTTCCATAGCACCAGAGCTCCATACCTCCAGAGCTCCAGAGCTCCAGCCTGGGTGGCTGGTGGCTCCATAGCTCCATACTTCCATAGCTCTAAGTCAGAGAGTTGGCGAAAATTGCACTAAGTGCGAAAGCCCATTCATTTACAACGGCGTGTCCACAAGGCGGCGACATTTCCCCGTTACCGGTGGCTGCGCGGCGGGTGAGTGACAGAGCTTATCCGAGCGGCTGGAACTCTGCGCCGGCGTGGTCGAGCGTGAGGCCTCGGCCCTTTGGCTGCCTGGTACCTAAAACACTTCCATTGATCCAGCCACGGAGGGTGCTGGCTGGTGGCTCCATACCTCCATAGCTCCATAGCACCAGAGCTCCATAGCTCCATAGCACCAGAGCTCCATGGCTTCAGAGCTCCATAGCACCATAGCTCCATACCTCCAGAGCTCCAGGGCTCCATAGCTCCATACCTCCAGAGCTCCATACCTCCAGAGCTCCATACCTCCAGAGCTCCATAGCACCAGAGCTCCATGGCTTCAGAGCTCCATAGCACCATAGCTCCATACCTCCAGAGCTCCAGGGCTCCATAGCTCCATACCTCCAGAGCTCCATACCTCCAGAGCTCCAGAGCTCCATAGCACCAGAGCTCCATGGCTTCAGAGCTCCATAGCACCATAGCTCCATACCTCCAGAGCTCCAGGGCTCCATAGCTCCATACCTCCAGAGCTCCATACCTCCAGAGCTCCAGAGCTCCATAGCACCAGAGCTCCATGGCTTCAGAGCTCCATAGCACCATAGCTCCATACCTCCAGAGCTCCAGGGCTCCATAGCTCCATACCTCCAGAGCTCCATACCTCCAGAGCTCCAGAGCTCCATAGCACCAGAGCTCCATGGCTTCAGAGCTCCATAGCACCATAGCTCCATACCTCCAGAGCTCCAGGGCTCCAAAGCTCCATACCTCCAGAGCTCCATACCTCCAGAGCTCCATACCTCCAGAGCTCCATAGCTCCATAGCACCAGAGCTCCATAGCTCCATAGCACCAGAGCTCCATAGCACCAGAGCTCCATAGCACCAGAGCTCCATAGCTCCATAGCACCAGAGCTCCATAGCTCCATAGCACCAGAGCTCCATAGCTCCATAGCACCAGAGCTCCATACTTCCAGAGCTCCATAGCTCCATAGCTCCATAGCACCAGAGCTCCATAGCTCCATAGCACCAGAGCTCCATAGCTCCATAGCACCAGAGCTCCATACTTCCATAGCTCCATAGCTCCATACCTCCAGAGCTCCATAGCTCCATAGCTCCATACCTCCAGAGCTCCATAGCTCCAGAGCTCCATAGCTCCATAGCACCAGAGCTCCATAGCTCCATAGCACCAGAGCTCCATACTTCCATAGCTCCAGGGCTCCATAGCTCCAGGGCTCCATAGCTCCATACCTCCAGAGCTCCATAGCTCCATACTTCCAGAGCTCCATAGCTCCATAGCACCAGAGCTCCATAGCTCCATAGCAGCAGAGCTCCATAGCTCCATAGCACCAGAGCTCCATAGCTCCATAGCACCAGAGCTCCATAGCTCCATAGCTCCAGGGCTCCATAGCTCCATAGCTCCAGGGCTCCATAGCTCCATAGCTCCAGGGCTCCATAGCTCCATAGCTCCATACCTCCAGAGCTCCATACCTCCAGAGCTCCATACCTCCATAGCACCAGAGCTCCATAGCTCCAGGGCTCCAGGGCTCCATAGCTCCATACCTCCAGAGCTCCATAGCTCCATACTTCCAGAGCTCCATAGCTCCATAGCTCCATACTTCCATAGCTCCATAGCTCCATACTTCCATAGCACCTGAGCTCCATACCTCCAGAGCTCCATAGCTCCAGCCTGGGTGGCTGGTGGCTCCATAGCTCCATACTTCCATAGCTCTAAGTCAGAGAGTTGGCGAAAATTGCACTAAGTGCGAAAGCCCATTCATTTACAACGGCGTGTCCGCCAGGCGGCGACATTTCCCCGTTACCGGTGGCTGCGCGGCGGGTGAGTGACAGAGCTTATCCGAGCGGCTGGAACTCTGCGCCGGCGTGGTCGAGCGTGAGGCCTCGGCCCTTTGGCTGCCTGGTACCTAAAACACTTCCATTGATCCAGCCACGGAGGGTGCTGGCTGGTGGCTCCATACCTCCATAGCTCCATAGCACCAGAGCTCCATAGCTCCATAGCACCAGAGCTCCATGGCTTCAGAGCTCCATAGCACCATAGCTCCATACCTCCAGAGCTCCAGGGCTCCATAGCTCCATACCTCCAGAACTCCATACCTCCAGAGCTCCATACCTCCAGAGCTCCATAGCACCAGAGCTCCATGGCTTCAGAGCTCCATAGCACCATAGCTCCATACCTCCAGAGCTCCAGGGCTCCATAGCTCCATACCTCCAGAGCTCCATACCTCCAGAGCTCCATACCTCCAGAGCTCCATAGCACCAGAGCTCCATGGCTTCAGAGCTCCATAGCACCATAGCTCCATACCTCCAGAGCTCCAGGGCTCCATAGCTCCATACCTCCAGAGCTCCATACCTCCAGAGCTCCATACCTCCAGAGCTCCATACCTCCAGAGCTCCATACCTCCAGAGCTCCATACCTCCAGAGCTCCATACCTCCAGAGCTCCAGAGCTCCATAGCACCAGAGCTCCATGGCTTCAGAGCTCCATAGCACCATAGCTCCATACCTCCAGAGCTCCAGGGCTCCATAGCTCCATACCTCCAGAGCTCCATACCTCCAGAGCTCCAGAGCTCCATAGCACCAGAGCTCCATGGCTTCAGAGCTCCATAGCACCATAGCTCCATACCTCCAGAGCTCCAGGGCTCCATAGCTCCATACCTCCAGAGCTCCATACCTCCAGAACTCCATACCTCCAGAGCTCCATAGCTCCATAGCACCAGAGCTCCATAGCTCCATAGCACCAGAGCTCCATAGCACCAGAGCTCCATAGCACCAGAGCTCCATAGCTCCATAGCACCAGAGCTCCATAGCTCCATAGCACCAGAGCTCCATAGCTCCATAGCACCAGAGCTCCATACTTCCAGAGCTCCATAGCTCCATAGCTCCATAGCACCAGAGCTCCATAGCTCCATAGCACCAGAGCTCCATGGCTTCAGAGCTCCATAGCACCATAGCTCCATACCTCCAGAGCTCCAGGGCTCCATAGCTCCATACCTCCAGAGCTCCATACCTCCAGAGCTCCATACCTCCAGAGCTCCATAGCACCAGAGCTCCATAGCTCCATAGCACCAGAGCTCCATAGCACCCGAGCTCCATAGCACCAGAGCTCCATAGCTCCATAGCACCAGAGCTCCATAGCTCCATAGCACCAGAGCTCCATACTTCCAGAGCTCCATAGCTCCATAGCTCCATAGCACCAGAGCTCCATAGCTCCATAGCACCAGAGCTCCATAGCTCCATAGCACCAGAGCTCCATACTTCTATAGCTCCATAGCTCCATACCTCCAGAGCTCCATAGCTCCATAGCTCCATACCTCCAGAGCTCCATAGCTCCAGAGCTCCATAGCTCCATAGCTCCATAGCACCAGAGCTCCATAGCTCCATAGCACCAGAGCTCCATACTTCCATAGCTCCAGGGCTCCATAGCTCCAGGGCTCCATACCTCCAGAGCTCCATAGCTCCATACTTCCAGAGCTCCATAGCTCCATACTTCCATAGCTCCATACTTCCATACCTCCATAGCTCCATACTTCCATAGCACCAGAGCTCCATACTTCCATAGCACCAGAGCTCCATACCTCCAGAGCTCCAGAGCTCCAGCCTGGGTGGCTGGTGGCTCCATAGCTCCATACTTCCATAGCTCTAAGTCAGAGAGTTGGCGAAAATTGCACTAAGTGCGAAAGCCCATTCATTTACAACGGCGTGTCCACAAGGCGGCGACATTTCCCCGTTACCGGTGGCTGCGCGGCGGGTGAGTGACAGAGCTTATCCGAGCGGCTGGAACTCTGCGCCGGCGTGGTCGAGCGTGAGGCCTCGGCCCTTTGGCTGCCTGGTACCTAAAACACTTCCATTGATCCAGCCACGGAGGGTGCTGGCTGGTGGCTCCATACCTCCATAGCTCCATAGCACCAGAGCTCCATAGCTCCATAGCACCAGAGCTCCATGGCTTCAGAGCTCCATAGCACCATAGCTCCATACCTCCAGAGCTCCAGGGCTCCAAAGCTCCATACCTCCAGAGCTCCATACCTCCAGAGCTCCATACCTCCAGAGCTCCATAGCTCCATAGCACCAGAGCTCCATAGCTCCATAGCACCAGAGCTCCATAGCACCATAGCTCCATAGCACCAGAGCTCCATAGCTCCATAGCACCAGAGCTCCATAGCTCCATAGCACCAGAGCTCCATAGCTCCATAGCACCAGAGCTCCATACTTCCAGAGCTCCATAGCTCCATAGCTCCATAGCACCAGAGCTCCATAGCTCCATAGCACCAGAGCTCCATAGCTCCATAGCACCAGAGCTCCATACTTCCATAGCTCCATAGCTCCATACCTCCAGAGCTCCATAGCTCCATACCTCCAGAGCTCCATAGCTCCAGAGCTCCATAGCTCCATAGCACCAGAGCTCCATAGCTCCATAGCACCAGAGCTCCATACTTCCATAGCTCCAGGGCTCCATAGCTCCAGGGCTCCATAGCTCCATACCTCCAGAGCTCCATAGCTCCATACCTCCAGAGCTCCATAGCTCCATACTTCCAGAGCTCCATAGCTCCATAGCACCAGAGCTCCATAGCTCCATAGCACCAGAGCTCCATAGCTCCATAGCACCAGAGCTCCATAGCTCCATAGCACCAGAGCTCCATAGCTCCATAGCTCCAGGGCTCCATAGCTCCATAGCTCCAGGGCTCCATAGCTCCATAGCTCCAGGGCTCCATAGCTCCAGGGCTCCAGGGCTCCATAGCTCCATACCTCCAGAGCTCCATAGCTCCATACTTCCAGAGCTCCATAGCTCCATAGCTCCATACTTCCATAGCTCCATAGCTCCATACTTCCATAGCACCAGAGCTCCATACCTCCAGAGCTCCATAGCTCCAGCCTGGGTGGCTGGTGGCTCCATAGCTCCATACTTCCATAGCTCCAGTCAGAGAGTTTGCGAAAATTGCACTAAGTGCGAAAGCCCATTCATTTACAACGGCGTGTCCACAAGGCGGCGACATTTCCCCGTTACCGGTGGCTGCGCGGCGGGTGAGTGACAGAGCTTATCCGAGCGGCTGGAACTCTGCGCCGGCGTGGTCGAGCGTGAGGCCTCGGCCCTTTGGCTGCCTGGTACCTAAAACACTTCCATTGATCCAGCCACGGAGGGTGCTGGCTGGTGGCTCCATACCTCCATAGCTCCATAGCACCAGAGCTCCATAGCTCCATAGCACCAGAGCTCCATGGCTTCAGAGCTCCATAGCACCATAGCTCCATACCTCCAGAGCTCCAGGGCCATAGCTCCATACCTCCAGAGCTCCATACCTCCAGAGCTCCATACCTCCAGAGCTCCATAGCACCAGAGCTCCATGGCTTCAGAGCTCCATAGCACCATAGCTCCATACCTCCAGAGCTCCAGGGCTCCATAGCTCCATACCTCCAGAGCTCCATACCTCCAGAGCTCCATACCTCCAGAGCTCCATAGCACCAGAGCTCCATGGCTTCAGAGCTCCATAGCACCATAGCTCCATACCTCCAGAGCTCCAGGGCTCCATAGCTCCATACCTCCAGAGCTCCATACCTCCAGAGCTCCATACCTCCAGAGCTCCAGAGCTCCATAGCACCAGAGCTCCATGGCTTCAGAGCTCCATAGCACCATAGCTCCATACCTCCAGAGCTCCAGGGCTCCATAGCTCCATACCTCCAGAGCTCCATACCTCCAGAGCTCCAGAGCTCCATAGCACCAGAGCTCCATGGCTTCAGAGCTCCATAGCACCATAGCTCCATACCTCCAGAGCTCCAGGGTTCCATAGCTCCATACCTCCAGAGCTCCATACCTCCAGAGCTCCATACCTCCAGAGCTCCATAGCTCCATAGCACCAGAGCTCCATAGCTCCATAGCACCAGAGCTCCATAGCACCAGAGCTCCATAGCACCAGAGCTCCATAGCTCCATAGCACCAGAGCTCCATAGCTCCATAGCACCAGAGCTCCATAGCTCCATAGCACCAGAGCTCCATACTTCCAGAGTTCCATAGCTCCATAGCTCCATAGCACCAGAGCTCCATAGCTCCATAGCACCAGAGCTCCATGGCTTCAGAGCTCCATAGCACCATAGCTCCATACCTCCAGAGCTCCAGGGCTCCATAGCTCCATACCTCCAGAGCTCCATACCTCCAGAGCTCCATACCTCCAGAGCTCCATAGCACCAGAGCTCCATAGCTCCATAGCACCAGAGCTCCATAGCACCAGAGCTCCATAGCACCAGAGCTCCATAGCTCCATAGCACCAGAGCTCCATAGCTCCATAGCACCAGAGCTCCATACTTCCAGAGCTCCATAGCTCCATAGCTCCATAGCACCAGAGCTCCATAGCTCCATAGCACCAGAGCTCCATAGCTCCATAGCACCAGAGCTCCATACTTCCATAGCTCCATAGCTCCATACCTCCAGAGCTCCATAGCTCCATAGCTCCATACCTCCAGAGCTCCATAGCTCCAGAGCTCCATAGCTCCATAGCTCCATAGCACCAGAGCTCCATAGCTCCATAGCACCAGAGCTCCATACTTCCATAGCTCCAGGGCTCCATAGCTCCAGGGCTCCATACCTCCAGAGCTCCATAGCTCCATACTTCCAGAGCTCCATAGCTCCATACTTCCATAGCTCCATACTTCCATACCTCCATAGCTCCATACTTCCATAGCACCAGAGCTCCATACTTCCATAGCACCAGAGCTCCATACCTCCAGAGCTCCAGCCTGGGTGGCTGGTGGCTCCATAGCTCCATACTTCCATAGCTCTAAGTCAGAGAGTTGGCGAAAATTGCACTAAGTGCGAAAGCCCATTCATTTACAACGGCGTGTCCACAAGGCGGCGACATTTCCCCGTTACCGGTGGCTGCGCGGCGGGTGAGTGACAGAGCTTATCCGAGCGGCTGGAACTCTGCGCCGGCGTGGTCGAGCGTGAGGCCTCGGCCCTTTGGCTGCCTGGTACCTAAAACACTTCCATTGATCCAGCCACGGAGGGTGCTGGCTGGTGGCTCCATACCTCCATAGCTCCATAGCACCAGAGCTCCATAGCTCCATAGCACCAGAGCTCCATAGCTCCATAGCACCAGAGCTCCATACTTCCATAGCTCCATAGCGCCATACCTCCATAGCTCCATAGCTCCATAGCTCCATACCTCCAGAGCTCCATAGCTCCAGAGCTCCATAGCTCCATAGCACCAGAGCTCCATAGCTCCATAGCACCAGAGCTCCATACTTCCATAGCTCCAGGGCTCCATAGCTCCATACCTCCAGAGCTCCATAGCTCCATACTTCCAGAGCTCCATAGCTCCATAGCTCCATAGCACCAGAGCTCCATAGCTCCATAGCACCAGAGCTCCATAGCTCCATAGCACCAGAGCTCCATAGCTCCATAGCACCAGAGCTCCATAGCTCCATAGCTCCAGGGCTCCATAGCTCCATAGCTCCAGGGCTCCATAGCTCCATAGCTCCAGGGCTCCATAGCTCCATAGCTCCATACCTCCAGAGCTCCATACCTCCAGAGCTCCATACCTCCATAGCACCAGAGCTCCATAGCTCCAGGGCTCCAGGGCTCCATAGCTCCATACCTCCAGAGCTCCATAGCTCCATACTTCCAGAGCTCCATAGCTCCATAGCTCCATACTTCCATAGCTCCATAGCTCCATACTTCCATAGCACCTGAGCTCCATACCTCCAGAGCTCCATAGCTCCAGCCTGGGTGGCTGGTGGCTCCATAGCTCCATACTTCCATAGCTCTAAGTCAGAGAGTTGGCGAAAATTGCACTAAGTGCGAAAGCCCATTCATTTACAACGGCGTGTCCGCCAGGCGGCGACATTTCCCCGTTACCGGTGGCTGCGCGGCGGGTGAGTGACAGAGCTTATCCGAGCGGCTGGAACTCTGCGCCGGCGTGGTCGAGCGTGAGGCCTCGGCCCTTTGGCTGCCTGGTACCTAAAACACTTCCATTGATCCAGCCACGGAGGGTGCTGGCTGGTGGCTCCATACCTCCATAGCTCCATAGCACCAGAGCTCCATAGCTCCATAGCACCAGAGCTCCATGGCTTCAGAGCTCCATAGCACCATAGCTCCATACCTCCAGAGCTCCAGGGCTCCATAGCTCCATACCTCCAGAACTCCATACCTCCAGAGCTCCATACCTCCAGAGCTCCATAGCACCAGAGCTCCATGGCTTCAGAGCTCCATAGCACCATAGCTCCATACCTCCAGAGCTCCAGGGCTCCATAGCTCCATACCTCCAGAGCTCCATACCTCCAGAGCTCCATACCTCCAGAGCTCCATAGCACCAGAGCTCCATGGCTTCAGAGCTCCATAGCACCATAGCTCCATACCTCCAGAGCTCCAGGGCTCCATAGCTCCATACCTCCAGAGCTCCATACCTCCAGAGCTCCATACCTCCAGAGCTCCATACCTCCAGAGCTCCATACCTCCAGAGCTCCATACCTCCAGAGCTCCATACCTCCAGAGCTCCAGAGCTCCATAGCACCAGAGCTCCATGGCTTCAGAGCTCCATAGCACCATAGCTCCATACCTCCAGAGCTCCAGGGCTCCATAGCTCCATACCTCCAGAGCTCCATACCTCCAGAGCTCCAGAGCTCCATAGCACCAGAGCTCCATGGCTTCAGAGCTCCATAGCACCATAGCTCCATACCTCCAGAGCTCCAGGGCTCCATAGCTCCATACCTCCAGAGCTCCATACCTCCAGAGCTCCATACCTCCAGAGCTCCATAGCTCCATAGCACCAGAGCTCCATAGCTCCATAGCACCAGAGCTCCATAGCACCAGAGCTCCATAGCACCAGAGCTCCATAGCTCCATAGCACCAGAGCTCCATAGCTCCATAGCACCAGAGCTCCATAGCTCCATAGCACCAGAGCTCCATAGCTCCATAGCACCAGAGCTCCATAGCTCCATAGCTCCATAGCACCAGAGCTCCATAGCTCCATAGCACCAGAGCTCCATAGCTCCATAGCACCAGAGCTCCATAGCTCCATAGCACCAGAGCTCCATAGCTCCATAGCACCAGAGCTCCATAGCTCCATAGCACCAGAGCTCCATAGCTCCATAGCACCAGAGCTCCATAGCTCCATAGCACCAGAGCTCCATAGCTCCATAGCACCAGAGCTCCATAGCTCCATAGCACCAGAGCTCCATAGCTCCATAGCACCAGAGCTCCATAGCTCCATAGCACCAGAGCTCCATAGCTCCATAGCACCAGAGCTCCATAGCTCCATAGCTCCAGGGCTCCATAGCTCCATAGCTCCAGGGCTCCATAGCTCCAGGGCTCCAGGGCTCCATAGCTCCAGGGCTCCATAGCTCCAGGGCTCCAGGGCTCCATAGCTCCATACCTCCAGAGCTCCATACCTCCAGAGCTCCAGAGCTCCATAGCACCAGAGCTCCATGGCTTCAGAGCTCCATAGCACCATAGCTCCATACCTCCAGAGCTCCAGGGCTCCATAGCTCCATAGCTCCATAGCTCCATAGCTCCATACCTCCAGAGCTCCATAGCACCAGAGCTCCATGGCTCCATAGCTCCAGCCTGGGTGGCTGGTGGCTCCATAGCTCCATACTTCCATAGCTCCAGTCAGAGAGTTGGCGAAAATTGCACTAAGTGCGAAAGCCCATTCATTTACAACGGCGTGTCCGCCAGGCGGCGACATTTCCCCGTTACCGGTGGCTGCGCGGCGGGTGAGTGACAGAGCTTATCCGAGCGGCTGGAACTCTGCGCCGGCGTGGTCGAGCGGCTGGCCTCGGTAGTTGAGGTACCAGGGGTGGGGCGGGGAGCTCCAGGCGGGTCTTGTGAGAGAGTGAAGCCGAGCGGCTGGAACTCTCGGCCGGCCTGGTCGAGCGGCTGGCCTCGGTAGTTGAGGTACCAGGGGCGGGCTGGGGAGCTCCAGGCGGGGCTTGTGAGAGAGTGAAGCCGAGCGGCTGGAACTCTGGGCCGGCCTGGTCGAGCGGCTGGCCTCGGTAGTTGAGGTACCAGGGGTGGGTTGGGGAGCTCCAGGCGGGGCTTGTGAGAGAGTGTAGCCGAGCGGCTGGAACTCTGGGCCGGCGTGGTTGAGCAGCATGCCCGCGGAGGTGGCTCTTCCATAGGCAGGGAGGGTGCTGGAGCTCCACACTTCCATAGGCAGGGAGGGTGCTGGAGCTCCACACTTCCATAGGCAGGGAGGGTGCTGGAGCTCCACACTTCCATAGGCAGGGAGGGTGCTGGAGCTCCACACTTCCATAGGCAGGGAGGGTGCTGGAGCTCCACACTTCCATAGGCAGGGAGGGTGCTGGAGCTCCACACTTCCATAGGCAGGGAGGGTGCTGGAGCTCCACACTTCCATAGGCAGGGAGGGTGCTGGAGCTCCACACTTCCATAGGCAGGGAGGGTGCTGGAGCTCCACACTTCCATAGGCAGGGAGGGTGCTGGAGCTCCACACTTCCATAGGCAGGGAGGGTGCTGGAGCTCCACACTTCCATAGGCAGGGAGGGTGCTGGAGCTCCACACTTCCATAGGCAGGGAGGGTGCTGGAGCTCCACACTTCCATAGGCAGGGAGGGTGCTGGAGCTCCACACTTCCATAGGCAGGGAGGGTGCTGGAGCTCCACACTTCCATAGGCAGGGAGGGTGCTGGAGCTCCACACTTCCATAGGCAGGGAGGGTGCTGGAGCTCCACACTTCCATAGGCAGGGAGGGTGCTGGAGCTCCACACTTCCATAGGCAGGGAGGGTGCTGGAGCTCCACACTTCCCTAGGCAGGGAGGGTGCTGGAGCTCCACACTTCCATAGGCAGGGAGGGTGCTGGAGCTCCACACTTCCATAGGCAGGGAGGGTGCTGGAGCTCCACACTTCCATAGGCAGGGAGGGTGCTGGAGCTCCACACTTCCATAGGCAGGGAGGGTGCTGGAGCTCCACACTTCCATAGGCAGGGAGGGTGCTGGAGCTCCACACTTCCATAGGCAGGGAGGGTGCTGGAGCTCCACACTTCCATAGGCAGGGAGGGTGCTGGAGCTCCACACTTCCATAGGCAGGGAGGGTGCTGGAGCTCCACACTTCCATAGGCAGGGAGGGTGCTGGAGCTCCACACTTCCATAGGCAGGGAGGGTGCTGGAGCTCCACACTTCCATAGGCAGGGAGGGTGCTGGAGCTCCACACTTCCATAGGCAGGGAGGGTGCTGGAGCTCCACACTTCCATAGGCAGGGAGGGTGCTGGAGCTCCACACTTCCATAGGCAGGGAGGGTGCTGGAGCTCCACACTTCCATAGGCAGGGAGGGTGCTGGAGCTCCACACTTCCATAGGCAGGGAGGGTGCTGGAGCTCCACACTTCCATAGGCAGGGAGGGTGCTGGAGCTCCACACTTCCATAGGCAGGGAGGGTGCTGGAGCTCCACACTTCCATAGGCAGGGAGGGTGCTGGAGCTCCACACTTCCATAGGCAGGGAGGGTGCTGGAGCTCCACACTTCCATAGGCAGGGAGGGTGCTGGAGCTCCACACTTCCATAGGCAGGGAGGGTGCTGGAGCTCCACACTTCCATAGGCAGGGAGGGTGCTGGAGCTCCACACTTCCATAGGCAGGGAGGGTGCTGGAGCTCCACATCCACACTTCCAGCCACTGCATGCTGGCACTTCCACCTTGCTTGCTAAGTCGGCGTGATCTTGCCCAAAAAGTCCCTCCTCACCTCCAGCTGGAAGTGGAAAAAAATCCTCCACCTGCTTGGCCGAGGTTCTGGAAGCCAGCAGCTCGCAGAATGTTGCCAAAGTTTCACTGGAAGGAAAAGAAAAGAGAAGACCGAGTGCGCATTTCACCTACCGCCGAATGTCCACAAGAGGGAAGTGTCACTCCGTCGCAGAATCTGCGCCGACGCACTCGGCACCCTTCGAATTTATGGTGCCGGTGCGGGTGTTCTGGGTGCAAAAAGGCCGCCCAAGTGGTAGAAAAAAATCAGACTTCGTCTCTTAGGTCGAAATTAATGCCAAGTTTTGAAATGCGCTGGCAGGGGTGGACCAGGGCCCGTTAGAAGTGCTTAGCCGAGGTCCTGGAAGCCTAACCCGGCGTGATCTTGTGCAAAAAGCCGCTGCTGAGCTCCAGCTGGAAGTGTAAAAAGAACCGGGCTGGATCAAAAAAAGAACCGGGCGGCCCGTTAAAATTGCTTAGCCGAGGTCCTGGAACCCTAACCCGGCGTGATCTTGTGCAAAAAGCCGCTGCTGAGCTCCAGCTGGAAGTGTAAAAAGAACCGGGCTGGTTCAAAAAAAGAACCGGGCGACCCGTTAGAAGTGCTTAGCCGAGGTCCTGGAAGCCTAACCCGGCGTGATCTTGTGCAAAAAGCCGCTGCTGAGCTCCAGCTGGAAGTGGAAAAAGAACCGGGCTGGATAAAAAAAGAACCGGGCTGGATCAAAAAAAGAACCGGGCGACCCGTTAAAATTGCTTAGCCGAGGTCCTGGAAGCCTAACACGGCGTGATCTTGTGCAAAAAGCCGCTCCCGAGCTCCAGCTGGAAGTGTAAAAAGAACCGGGCTGGATAAAAAAAGAACCGGGCTGGATCAAAAAAGAACCGGGGGACCCGTTAAAATTGCTTAGCCGAGGTCCTGGAAGCCTAACCCGGCGTGATCTTGTGCAAAAAGCCGCTCCCGAGCTCCAGCTGGAAGTGTAAAAAGAACCGGGCTGGATAAAAAAAGAACCGGGCTGGATAAAAAAAAGAACCGGGCGACCCGTTAAAATTGCTTAGCCGAGGTCCTGGAAGCCTAACACGGCGTGATCTTGTGCAAAAAGCCGCTCCCGAGCTCCAGCTGGAAGTGTAAAAAGAACCGGGCTGGATCAAAAAAGAACCGGGCTGGATAAAAAAAAAGAACCGGGCGACCCGTTAAAATTGCTTAGCCGAGGTCCTGGAAGCCTAACCCGGCGTGATCTTGTGCAAAAAGCCGCTCCCGAGCTCCAGCTGGAAGTGTAAAAAGAACCGGGCTGGATAAAAAAAGAACCGGGCTGGATCAAAAAAAGAACCGGGCGACCCGTTAAAATTGCTTAGCCGAGGTCCTGGAAGCCTAACACGGCGTGATCTTGTGCAAAAAGCCGCTCCCGAGCTCCAGCTGGAAGTGTAAAAAGAACCGGGCTGGATAAAAAAAAGAACCGGGCTGGATCAAAAAAGAACCGGGCGACCCGTTAAAATTGCTTAGCCGAGGTCCTGGAAGCCTAACACGGCGTGATCTTGTGCAAAAAGCCGCTCCCGAGCTCCAGCTGGAAGTGTAAAAAGAACCGGGCTGGATAAAAAAAGAACCGGGCTGGATCAAAAAAGAACCGGGGGACCCGTTAAAATTGCTTAGCCGAGGTCCTGGAAGCCTAACCCGGCGTGATCTTGTGCAAAAAGCCGCTCCCGAGCTCCAGCTGGAAGTGTAAAAAGAACCGGGCTGGATAAAAAAAAGAACCGGGCTGGATCAAAAAAGAACCGGGCGACCCGTTAAAATTGCTTAGCCGAGGTCCTGGAAGCCTAACACGGCGTGATCTTGTGCAAATAGCCGCTCCCGAGCTCCAGCTGGAAGTGTAAAAAGAACCAGGCTGGATAAAAAAAAGAACCGGGCTGGATCAAAAAAGAACCGGGCGACCCGTTAAAATTGCTTAGCCGAGGTCCTGGAAGCCTAACACGGCGTGATCTTGTGCAAAAAGCCGCTCCCGAGCTTCAGCTGGAAGTGTAAAAAGAACCGGGCTGGATAAAAAAAGAACCGGGCTGGATAAAAAAAAGAACCGGGCGACCCGTTAAAATTGCTTAGCCGAGGTCCTGGAAGCCTAACACGGCGTGATCTTGTGCAAAAAGCCGCTCCCGAGCTCCAGCTGGAAGTGTAAAAAGAACCGGGCTGGATAAAAAAAAGAACCGGGCTGGATCAAAAAAGAACCGGGCGACCCGTTAAAATTGCTTAGCCGAGGTCCTGGAAGCCTAACACGGCGTGATCTTGTGCAAAAAGCCGCTCCCGAGCTCCAGCTGGAAGTGTAAAAAGAACCAGGCTGGATAAAAAAAAGAACCGGGCTGGATCAAAAAAGAACCGGGCGACCCGTTAAAATTGCTTAGCCGAGGTCCTGGAAGCCTAACACGGCGTGATCTTGTGCAAAAAGCCGCTCCCGAGCTCCAGCTGGAAGTGTAAAAAGAACCAGGCTGGATAAAAAAAGAACCGGGCTGGATCAAAAAAGAACCGGGCGACCCGTTAAAATTGCTTAGCCGAGGTCCTGGAAGCCTAACCCGGCGTGATCTTGCCCGAAATTCGGCCTCTATACTTCCATTTTAGGTACCAGGCGCTCATAGTGTGTTGGTCCCACTAGTCAGTGTACTGGTCCCACTCGCTAGTGTACTGGTCCCCCTAGTCAGTGTACTCATCCAGTTACCCCCCGTTTTCCAAAACACCATCGGCACGTATAAGGGGGGGACTCCTGAGAGAGATGAGGTATATGGCAGCGCAACACCAATCCGCTCCGCGCTGGTTCCCATGTCGGCTACGGATGAATAAAACCAGCCTGTCCCCCCTGGAGCTCACGAGACACGGAATTTTTTCTAAGTGCCAACGGCTCTTCCGAGCAAACGTGTCCGCTCCGGCTGGTTCCCCCGTCGGCCTCGAATGACGAAAAATGCCGGTCTCCGCCCGGAGCTCATGACAAACGAAAAATTTTCTAAGTGCCAACGGCACTAGCGAGCGAATGTGTCCGCTCGGCGCTGGTTCCCGGGTCGAACCCGGAAGACGAAAAACGCCGGTCCTCGCCCGGAGCTCATGACAAACGAAAAATTTTCTAAGTGCCAACGGCACTAGCGAGCGAATGTGTCCGCTCGGCGCTGGTTCCCGGGTCGAACCCGGAAGACGAAAAACGCCGGTCCTCGCCCGGAGCTCATGACAAACGAAAAATTTTCTAAGTGCCAACGGCACTAGCGAGCGAATGTGTCCGCTCGGCGCTGGTTCCCGGGTCGAACCCGGAAGACGAAAAACGCCGGTCTCCGCCCGGAGCTCATGACAAACGAAAAATTTTCTAAGTGCCAACGGCACTAGCGAGCGAATGTGTCCGCTCGGCGCTGGTTCCCGGGTCGGACCCGGAAGACGAAAAACGCCGGTCTCCGCCCGGAGCTCATGACAAACGAAAAATTTTCTAAGTGCCAACGGCACTAGCGAGCGAATGTGTCCGCTCGGCGCTGGTTCCCGGGTCGAACCCGGAAGACGAAAAACGCCGGTCTCCGCCCGGAGCTCATGACAAACGAAAAATTTTCTAAGTGCCAACGGCACTAGCGAGCGAATGTGTCCGCTCGGCGCTGGTTCCCGGGTCGGACCCGGAAGACGAAAAACGCCGGTCTCCGCCCGGAGCTCATGACAAACGAAAAATTTTCTAAGTGCCAACGGCACTAGCGAGCGAATGTGTCCGCTCGGCGCTGGTTCCCGGGTCGAACCCGGAAGACGAAAAACGCCGGTCTCCGCCCGGAGCTCATGACAAACGAAAAATCTTCTAAGTGCCAACGGCACTAGCGAGCGAATGTGTCCGCTCGGCGCTGGTTCCCGGGTCGGACCCGGAAGACGAAAAACGCCGGTCCTCGCCTGGAGGTCCCAGCAAAATCGGCGAAAAAACGACTAAGTGTCAACTTTCGAAAAAACGGCTAAGTGTCGACTTTCGAAAAAACGGCTAAGTGTCAACTTTCGAAAAAACGGCTAAGTGTCAACTTTCGAAAAAACGACTAAGTGCCCACGGCTCTGCGGGGCTTGTGAGTCCGCCCCGCGCCGGTTCGGCGGTCGGCCTCAAAAAGCAAAAAATCAGCCTCTCTCCCTGGAGCTCACCAAAAATTTGTCGAAATTTTTCTAAGTTCTCCTCGAGGTACCAGGGGGTGAGGTACCCGGGCTAAGGTGCAGTACCTTTTTTGGTCTTCAGGTGCGCCAGAGTACAATGAAATGGTCCCAGTAGTCAGTGTACTCATCGACTTTCCCCCCGTTTTCCAAAGCACCTCGTTTACGAGTATGGAGGAGATGGTGCTGGTCTCCCCACGGCGTCGGACACGCCGTCCTCGACAGCACAAGGTCGGATAGAAGACCTGGAAAGCGCCGTGGCACGCGCTGGAGGTGGGCACTTTGGCGAAAAAACGACTAAGTGTCAACTTTCGAAAAAACGACTAAGTGTCAACTTTCGAAAAAACGGCTAAGTGTCAACTTTCGAAAAAACGACTAAGTGTCACCTCTCTGAAAAAATGGCAAAGTGTCGCCTCTCTGAAAATTTTCTAAGTGCCCACGGCTCTGCGGGCTCGTGCATCCGAGCCGCGCCGGTTCTGCAACCGGCCTAGAATGACGAAAAATAACGGTCTCCTCCTGGAGCTCACAGCCAATTGTGGCGAAAAAGTGGCAAAGTGCCCACGGCTCTGCGGGCTCGTGCATCCGACCCGCGCCGGTTCTGCAGCCGGCCTAGAATGACGAAAAATAACGGTCTCCTCCTGGAGCTCACAGCCAACTTGGCAAAAAGTTTCTAAGTGCCCACGGCCCTGCCGAGCTTTGGCGTCCGCCCAGCGCCGGTTCCGCAGTCGGCCTCCAATGACGAAAAATAACGGTCTCCTCCTGGAGCTCACAGCCAACTTGGCAAAAAGTTTCTAAGTGCCCACGGCCCTGCCGAGCTTTGGCGTCCGCCCAGCGCCGGTTCCGCAGTCGGCCTCGAATGACGAAAAATAACGGTCTCCTCCTGGAGCTCACAGCCAACTTGGCAAAAAGTTTCTAAGTGCCCACGGCCCTGCCGAGCTTTGGCGTCCGCCCAGCGCCGGTTCCGCAGTCGGCCTCGAATGACGAAAAATAACGGTCTCCTCCTGGAGCTCACAGCCAACTTGGCAAAAAGTTTCTAAGTGCCCACGGCCCTGCCGAGCTTTGGCGTCCGCCCAGCGCCGGTTCCGCAGTCGGCCTCGAATGACGAAAAATAACGGTCTCCTCCTGGAGCTCACAGCCAACTTGGCAAAAAGTTTCTAAGTGCCCACGGCCCTGCCGAGCTTTGGCGTCCGCCCAGCGCCGGTTCCGCAGTCGGCCTCGAATGACGAAAAATAACGGTCTCCTCCTGGAGCTCACAGCCAACTTGGCAAAAAGTTTCTAAGTGCCCACGGCCCTGCCGAGCTTTGGCGTCCGCCCAGCGCCGGTTCCGCAGTCGGCCTCGAATGACGAAAAATAACGGTCTCCTCCTGGAGCTCACAGCCAACTTGGCAAAAAGTTTCTAAGTGCCCACGGCCCTGCCGAGCTTTGGCGTCCGCCCAGCGCCGGTTCCGAAGTCGGCCTCGAATGACGAAAAATAACGGTCTCCTCCTGGAGCTCACAGCCAACTTGGCAAAAAGTTTCTAAGTGTCACATCTCTGAAAAAACGACTAAGTGTCACATCTCTGAAAAAACGGCTAAGTGTCGACTTTCGAAAAAACGGCTAAGTGTCAACTTTCGAAAAAACGGCAAAGTGTCACATCTCTGAAAAAACGGCTAAGTGTCACATCTCTGAAAAAACGGCTAAGTGTCGCCTCTCTGAAAAAACGGCAAAGTGTCAACTTCCGAAAAAACGACAGAGTGTCGCCTCTCTGAAAAAACGACTAAGTGTCGACTCTGAGAAAATGGCAAAGTGCCCACGGCTCTGCGGGCTCGTGCATCCGACCCGCGCCGGTTCCCCAGCCGGCCTGAAATAAGGCAAAACCAGCCTCTCCGCCTGGAGCTCAGAGCCAACTTGGCGAATATTTTCTAAGTGCCCACGGCTCTGCGTGGCTACGGCGTCTGCCCAGCGCCGGTTCCTGGGTCGAACCCCGAGGACGAGGAATGCCGGTCTCCGCCTGGAGGTCCCAGCTTAATCGGCGAAAATTTTCTAAGTGCCCACGGCTCTGCCGGGCTCGTGCATCCGACCCGCGCCGGTTCCCCAGCCGGCCTGAAATAAGGCAAAACCAGGCTCTCCCCTGGAGCTCAGAGCCAATTGTGGCGAAAAAACGACTAAGTGTCAACTTTCGAAAAAACGACTAAGTGTCAACTTTCCAAAAAAACGGCTAAGTGTCGACTTTCGAAAAAACGGCTAAGTGTCAACTTTCGAAAAAACGACTAAGTGTCGCCTCTGAAAAAACGACTAAGTGTCGCCTCTCTGAAAAAACGACTAAGTGCCCACGGCTCTGCGGGGCTTGTGAGTCCGCCCCGCGCCGGTTCGGCGGTCGGCCTCAAAAAGCGAAAAATCAGCCTCTCTCCCTGGAGCTCACCAAAAATTTGTCGAAATTTTTCTAAGTTCTCCTCGAGGTACCAGGGGGTGAGGTACCCGGGCTAAGGTGCAGTACCTTTTTTGGTCTTCAGGTGCGCCAGAGTACAATGAAATGGTCCCAGTAGTCAGTGTACTCATCGACTTTCCCCCCGTTTTCCAAAGCACCCCGTTTACGAGTATGGAGGAGATGGTGCTGGTCTCCCCACGGCGTCGGACACGCCGTCCTCGACAGCACAAGGTCGGATAGAAGACCTGAAAAGCGCCGTGGCACGCGCTGGAGGTGTCACTGTGGCGAAAAAGTGACTAAGTGTCAACTTTCGAAAAAACGGCTAAGTGTCAACTTTCGAAAAAACGGCTAAGTGTCAACTTTCGAAAAAACGGCTAAGTGTCAACTTTCGAAAAAACGACAAAGTGTCACCTCTCTGAAAAAACGGCAAAGTGTCAACTTTCGAAAAAACGGCTAAGTGTCAACTTTCGAAAAAACGACTAAGTGTCACCTCTCTGAAAAAATGGCAAAGTGTCAACTGCGAATGTGGTGGTGCATGGAAGGAAGTGGAGGACGGCCGCCTCCTTAAACACAGGCCGAAGAGGAGCGTCAGGGCCGGCTCCTTAAACACGGACCGAGTGTCGCCCTTAACACAGACCAAGCGGAGGACGGCCGCCTCCCTAAATACAGGCCGAACCGGAGCGCGAGGGCCAGGCTCCTTAAACACGGACCGAGTGTCGCCCTTAACACAGACCAAGGGGAGGACGGCCGCCTCCTTAAACACAGGCCGGAGAGGAGCGTCAGGGCCAGGCTCCTCAAACATGGACCGAGTGTCGCCCTTAACACAGACCAAGCGGAGGACGGCCGCCTCCCTAAATACAGGCCGAACCGGAGCGCGAGGGCCAGGCTCCTTAAACACGGACCGAGTGTCGCCCTTAACACAGACCAAGGGGAGGACGGCCGCCTCCTTAAACACAGGCCGGAGAGGAGCGTCAGGGCCAGGCTCCTCAAACATGGACCGAGTGTCGCCCTTAACACAGACCAAGGGGAGGATGGCCGCCTCCTTAAACACAGGCCGGAGAGGAGCGTCAGGGCCAGGCTCCTCAAACATGGACCGAGTGTCGCCCTTAACACAGACCAAGGGGAGGACGGCCGCCTCCTTAAACACAGGCCGGAGAGGAGCGTCAGGGCCAGGCTCCTCAAACATGGACCGAGTGTCGCCCTTAACACAGACCAAGGGGAGGACGGCCGCCTCCTTAAACACAGGCCGGAGAGGAGCGTCAGGGCCAGGCTCCTCAAACATGGACCGAGTGTCGCCCTTAACACAGACCAAGGGGAGGACGGCCGCCTCCTTAAACACAGGCCGGAGAGGAGCGTCAGGGCCAGGCTCCTCAAACATGGACCGAGTGTCGCCCTTAACACAGACCAAGGGGAGGACGGCCGCCTCCTTAAACACAGGCCGGAGAGGAGCGTCAGGGCCAGGCTCCTCAAACATGGACCGAGTGTCGCCCTTAACACAGACCAAGCGGAGGACGGCCGCCTCCCTAAATACAGGCCGAACCGGAGCGCGAGTGTCGCTCCTTAAACACGGACCGAGTGGAGGACGGCCGCCTCCTTAAACACAGGCCGAACAAAATGACACAAAGTGTCAACTGCGAATGTTGTCCATCCAAGGAAGGAGCGTGATGCCCGGCCGGCTCCTTAAACACAGGCCGAGAGTCGCCCCGGACGGTCCGCCTCGCGGCGCCCGTCTGCTCGGATAAAATGACACAAAGTGTCAACTACGAATGTTGTCCATCCAAGGAGGGAGCGTGATGCCCGGCCGGCTCCGAAAACACAGGCCGAGAGTCGCCCCGGACGGTCCGCCTCGCGGCGCCCGTCTGCTCGGATAAAATGACACAAAGTGTCAACTGCGAATGTTGTCCATCCAAGGAAGGAGCGTGATGCCCGGCCGGCTCCTTAAACACAGGCCGAGAGTCGCCCCGGACGGTCCGCCTCGCGGCGCCCGCCCGCTCGGATAAAATGACACAAAGTGTCAACTACGAATGTTGTCCATCCAAGGAGGGAGCTTGAGGCCCGGCCGGCTCCGAAAACACAGGCCGAGAGTCGCCCCGGACGGTCCGCCTCTCGAGGCGCCCGCCCGCTCGGATAAAATGACACAAAGTGTCAACTACGAATGTTGTCCATCCAAGGAGGGAGCGTGATGCCCGGCCGGCTCCGAAAACACAGGCCGAGAGTCGCCCCGGACGGTCCGCCTCTCGAGGCGCCCGTCTGCTCGGATAAAATGACACAAAGTGTCAACTGCGAATGTTGTCCATCCAAGGAAGGAGCGTGATGCCCGGCCGGCTCCTTAAACACAGGCCGAGAGTCGCCCCGGACGGTCCGCCTCGCGGCGCCCGCCCGCTCGGATAAAATGACACAAAGTGTCAACTACGAATGTTGTCCATCCAAGGAGGGAGCTTGAGGCCCGGCC